>NC_087201.1:30716942-30724442 GCF_015104395.2 Macrobrachium nipponense | reverse complement strand
TATTTTCTCGAAGATTTATTTCGAGGAAATAACCGTTCTGCATTTTTTACGAAGGCATCATATTCGACTTGGGGCAATTAATATTGAAACAATTCTTCATCCACTTTACTGCTATAGTCGTGAGTCTACAAATAATGATGGGACAGTAACCTTTCTATTTTCTACGAATACTTTTCCGATTATTTTAGATTGTTTTTTAAACAGAAGGCATTGATAACTGAGAAATATTCCGCTTCATAATAATTTAATAAAACAATAAATTCAATGCTTAGACCGAAACTTAGATAACCTGCAGTCTATTTATAAAGTGCAATTTATCCTTTTTTTATTTAGAATTAAAAATGTTCAGAATATCCAGGAAAGTCTTCAAAGATAAGTAGTTCATGGCTGAGGAAAATGAGGTTTTTATGTGCGTTTCTACAGATTAACTATACCATATCCTGTTTTGTTTGTCGTTACTTCAACATTGTGACTTGTAATATTACACAGACATTATCGAAGACAGTAAATAGAATATAATTCAGGTTCTAACTTATGGTGCTTGTAAGCCAATTCAGACAAATCAGGTTAAAAATGTTAACGTAGAATAAGAATACCATATTCTGCCACGATAAACATAGATTTTCTATTACAGAGGTTCTTAAACTGAAGGGGGCCAGCAATTTGCAGGGGAGGCGCAAGCCCTGGGCAAAAATGTAAAATTTTCTAATTATATTCGTTATTCTCTTAACGAGATTAAGAACTAATATTCAGAAGTGTATAAAAATAAAAAAGGCAAAAGAATTTCCTTATGACGTTAATTACCTATAGTCAACTACTCAGGTTAGACTTTTTGGGCTTACTGTGTTTTCGTAATTATTGACCTCTTCCTTCCTATCCATCAAAACCCCTTCTCTTTCTCTTTTTTTTTTCTTTCCCTTTAAATTTGGGGGCGGGGTGGGGGGGGGGGGCCGGGGGGGGGCGGGTGGGGGGGGGGATTTGACTCATAGATGCTAGGGGGGCGTGGAGGGAAGGACCACCTCTTACAGGGGGTGTGGTCATAAAATGTTCAAGAATCACTGGTCTGTTATTAGATATATAAATTATCAGAGATCCAAGACTATTAGAAACATTCCATTTGATGTAAAATGCAAAAAAAAAAAAAAAAAGAAAAACACACACAATAACATCAAACAAACAAACAAAAAACAACAACGAAAAAGCATTTGTAATATTTCGAAAAAAAAATTGGTCAGCTATCTAGATAAACAGTTCGGTTCATTTCTCCTTTGTGGACACAAGTGCTTGTCATAAAAAAATAGTCTTTCTAAGCGATATAGATATCAGGATACGGCGTTTTACTTTACACTAATTGAAAAAAAAAAATTTGCCAGATGTTTATCAGAGATTAATGGGTAAAACTCGATACCTTGTGGCCCGATAAAATGAGAAATCTTAGGAAAGCGAAGGAAGGAGTGTATGATAATGATGCGCGGTGTACAATTTCTCCTTTTTTAATTATTTTAAATATAAATTTAGACAGAACGACGAACCTTGAAAAAGAGGAAATTATGTAAACCGATTAATGAGGCGCTTGCACACTATGAAAATAATGACATCAGAAATACGTAAGCTGAGAACCGTCACTAATAGAAGCCCCCATTGATCATTATACAGGTTGTCCATAAAGTCCCAGTATCATTCTGGGCAATAAATACTTGTAAAGGTACTGGGACTACTGACACGTTCCCATCAGCGTTTAAGGCACTAGTAATCGTCTTAGGCACGAATATATGGGAAAATGAAAATGGTTTATCCTAGAAAATGCCCAACAGTTTCGTCCTCTAATGGACATCTTCTTGGCTCGTTTTTTTCCTTAATAAACGCTCAAAGAAGAGGTCCATTGGAGGACGAAAGTGTTGGGCATTTTCTGAGATAAACCATTTTCATTTTCCTATGTGGAATACAACTGAATCAGTCTCTTAAAAGTAATCCAGCGCAACTATATAATTGTTGCTCTGAACACCTCAGTGCAAAAAGGAACGATGCTTCATCACCTCATCGGTGGAACACATCTGATTATAAATGGGTCACCGCGACAGAGTTCTAAAGCCTCAAAAGGAAGAACGATCGTGAGCTATGCCTAACGGCGGCCATCGAGGAAATGTCAGTGGAATGACAATCATAACGGAGAGAACAAATTGAGATTGACGTGGGAAGAGCAGACACGTGTCACTGGAAGGAACTGGTGGGGAAAAGCGATATGTATTGTGTGGGAGCTGTGACAAGTTGCAGATCAAACGGTTCTGCTTTCAATTTTTATTTTTTTCTCTTATTTTTAAAACCTTTGGATGTTGTGTACTGAAGGCTAGTATATGTAGACGAATTGAGCTCTGTATTTTTAATGCTTATACCATTTAAATTACTTGGTACCAGAATGAATAAAATATAAAGCAGGAGGCAATAAATCGGCTTTCATTTGTATGACAGTTTTGAGTAAGTGACCGGATTTATGTATAAAGTACTACTGATTGACTATTTCTGTATAAGAACATATGGATTCATGAGAGGAAGAGGGATCGTGGATGCCCTTTTCGTAGTAAGACAACTACAGGAAAAGAGGCTAGAGGGAAACCAGGAGCTCTATTGTGCATCTATAGACCTGGAAAAAAGCATATGATAGAATCCAAAGAGAAGTGATGTTTTGGTGTTTGAAGAAAAGGAAAGTCCCAGAAAAGTTGGTTAGGTGGGTCGAGATGATACATACATCAAAGAACGAGCAGAAAAGTAATAACAGCAGTTGGGGAAACAGAAAACTTTGAAGTTAGTGTTGGATTACTCCAGGGGTCAGCTTTAAGCCCATGTTTGTTTGTGCTGGTCATGGATGTGTTGAGCGAAGAGATCAGGAATGAAGAGCTTTGGGAGTTGTTGTACGCCGATGATCTGGTGATTACTGCTAAAAATGAGGAGGACCTCCAGAGAAGGGTTGGAGAGTGGCAGGAGTCTTAACAGAGGGGTGGCTTAAAGGTGAATGTGAATAAAACAGAGGTTTTGCTGAGCAGTAGGGAAGCTAGAGACAGAATAGTAATACATACAAGTAAGAAGAGGCTTGATTATAAAACAGGCAGAAGAGTTTAAATAATTAGGATCTACTTTAAGCCAAGAGGGAGGATGTGAGGCTGAAGTTGACAGTAAGATAAAAGCTGCATGGGGGAAGTGTAGAGAGTTAGCTGGAGTAATAAATGATAAGAAAATACCAGTCAAGCTAAAAGTCAAGATCCATAGCATAGTGATAAGACCAGTGTTAATGTCTGGATCGGAAACATAGGCTCCAAGAAGAAAAGAGGAAGCAAAGCTTGAGAGAGCGGGGATGAGAATGCTGAGGTGGATTATGGGAATATCGCTGCTTGGGAGACTGGAAAATGATAAATAAGAAGAAGGGCAGGCTTAGTAAAGCTTGCAGAGATAATAAGAGAGGAACAATTGAGATGGTATGGGCATGTGTTGAGGATGGATGACGAGGAGGGAGTGAAGAGGGCTTGGGAGGAAACTGTTAGAGGAAGAAGATCGAGAGGGAGACAGAGAATTAGATAACGAGATAAAGTGAAGGAAATGTGGAAAGAAGAAGTTTGGTATGGGATGATGCCTTTCGTAGAAGGCAGTGGAGGAGAAGGCGCATCAGGCAACCGACCCTTTAATGTAGGGATAAGGACGGAAGAAGAGAAGATTGGTAAGTTCGTCCCCTGCCGTAGAACTGTGCGAACGATTTCAGTAATCGTAAAAATAAACATGCGTCCAAGGAAATAAGAAGTAATGGTGATCAAAAGAGCTGCAAGCATAATATGAATGATCATCATCGTTACTCGCTGGGCCAGCTATAAATGCTGATTTACTCATGTGTACCATATACTTTCTTACGCAAACCATTATCATTCAACTAATATATATGTATAAGGAATATATATATATATATATATATATATATATATTAAATATAATATATATATATTATATTATATATATATATATATATATATATTGCTAGACTTAGTAAAATTACAAATAAGCCGAAAGTAGTTTGTCCTAATATAATTGAAGTTGGCAATGTTTCCGATAATATAATTATGATGACAAAATGAAAACTATTTGGCATTTTGCAATGGCTGACCTGTTAAGGAAGCAACAGTGAGTAAAAGTAAAGCTAAAGATAAAGAACAAGATTTCACATTGAATAAAAAAAAGCAAAAGAAATGAGAAGAAATTTAGTAACTTCTTGGATCGGTTAAGACAAAGAAAATGTTCGTTTATATCATTAAAACTTGGAAAAAAAGAAACAGATCTAAATAACTTGCAAATGGCAGAAGGAATGGATGGAGAAATGTTAGCCTCAGCTATTTTTACCGAACACTTATAAAGTGGCTGCGGATGATAATGAATTATTGACAACCTAAAGTGAGCGGCGACGAATCTAATTTTCTCTCCTCACCGAAAAAGTTAGTTAAAAAACGAAATCAAATGGCGATGATAATAACACCGACATAGAACAAAGTATCTTTGAATTATTCTTTTATTTCATCGCTGGGTACATAATTATTTCTGTAATTTTAAAATGAAAAGAAAATAACAAGAAAAAAATGCGCCTAAGCAACGTACAATTCTGTATAAAACCATCAGCTACGACTGGCAGCTCTCCATTTACTCACCAGATGTGGTAGAGTGTGGGTGGGTCCCATGCCTCCGGAACGCTCTGCCAGATGCACGATCCATGGCTAACTTCAACCTTAGATAAAATAAAAACATCTAAACCTGAAGGGTTGCAATTTTGTATGTTTGATGATTGGACGGTGGCTGATCAAAATACCAATTTGCAGCCCTGTAGCTTCGGTCTTTTTTTTTTTTTTTTTTTTTTTTTTTTTAGTCTGAGGGCGGACGGACGGATAAAGCCGGAACAATAGCTTTCTTTTACAGAACAGGAAGCCTACAGTGAACATAAGTAAATTCAGTTTATCTCATTACTGAGAATGTGCGTTCGGACGTACGGCAAGACGTTATAAAACCCTCAATGGTCCTTCAGTGAGGCGGTTCTCGATGGTAAGGAAAATATAATCTATTACCATTTTAAGTTCCTGACTGGGTGAACGTAATTTATTGGTACTGCACATCAGACATACATTTTTTATTAGAGCAAGTTCCAAATTATAAAACCCCTCTCTCTCTCTCTCTCTCTCTCTCTCTCTCTCTCTCTCTCTCTCTCTCTCTCTCTCTCTCTCTCTCTCTCTCTCTCTCTCTCTCTCAATTGTCGAAAATTAATGAGAAATGCTGGTTACATTAGCATGCACTGGAATACAACTGGCAAGTAATGAACGCTTAAGTTTCAGATTTACTAATATTTTTGGTAATGTTCAACGGTCAACGTACAGGACACAATTCCCAACCGACGTGCATTTGGAGCTCGTCGTTGGGAAAGAAAAATCCCTTATTTCATATGTTCATTCTCCATTTTTTTGCTTTGTGTTTTGTTTTTTAGAGGATTTCCAGGGGAGATCAGATCCTGAAATAGTAGGAAATTCGAATTCTATGCATTCGTTTCATGGTCTTTTTACTTCCACTGACATGGAAAAGCTGACCTGCAATTAGTGTGGTTCTTTTTAAAGTTGGTAATTATTTCTGTGCTTAAGATTGTTCCATGAAAAAATAGGTTTCACCTCTGATCAACGGACGTGTTAGTTACCTTTAAGGTAGCATTTTTGACATGCGTGAAATCATAAATATGGATGTGATTTACATATTGAAGTACTGACATATAAAAGTACATACCTGCCTACATACATTTAACTGATCCGGTACAGGAAAGGAAAAAAAAAATTCCAATAATGACCGAACTAAAAGAAAAAAAGTAATTAGCAACATGATACTGCATCGTCATCCACATTTTAAAATGCAGGCTTCGATACAGCATTCATTTATGGCGTTTTTAGGCGCATTTTTAACGCCGAGACTTAATGATCAACTTCGGAAAGCTTCCTTACGTGGAGTTGTGTCAATCAGCGCTGGATTAGCGGCTGTCGACGTCCTGCCTGGAATAACAAAGAAGCAAACGCTGGAGGAGCCGAGCCTGGAACGGAATATCAAATTGACTCCCCGAATGGAGACACCTGTTTTGCATAAGGGATAACCGGGAGAGAATGGAGAGTCTGTGTCAACAGACTCTGTTTGGTAAGGCCTCTAGACCTCTCCGTCCTCCCTGTCGCCCGAAGATGACCTCTTAAGAGGCCTGTTGCTCCGTGTTGACCTTTACAAGATATCTGGCTTGGCAATGCCCGCGCACAAGATCTTTCTACTTACAGAGATCACGCGTCCAGCCTCTTTTGCAACACTGGCTTATTACGAAGCCTCATTCCCGTCATTCCAATGGATTCCTAGGATGTGTCCCATCCATATTTGACCTATTGCCATCCCTGTTATCCAGTTCCGACCTCAAACAAGACATCTCTTTCAATAATTATCTCATCTAACCCTGCTGTTAAATGACAGCACTTTTAAATCTAAAATTATTGAATGAAATATCTTTTGGCGTAGCTATAAATCCCTATGAAGTTTCTCTTGAAAATAATGCTTAATTTTTACCCAAGAGAGGTCTTCCACCTACCATTAAGCTTTTAGATTTCCCTCAACTACTTCTGTGGTTATAGAACTCTCCTCTGAGTAAAGATATTTCCTCAGGTTCTCCAATAATCCTTTTCCCGTGTGATAGAGTCCTGTTTACCGTCTTTGATTGCTCTATATTTTATTCCTGATCTTGCAATAATTTTCTGTCTGCTTATCTTTGCATTTTACGATGTCTTTTTTTATCAGCCTTGTCTGGAATCGTTAATCCTTAGGGAAATGTTCACTCTCAGAGTTGGTCTAATTGTCCCTTATTTGACCAAAACACACAACGTAATTCTTTTTGGGTTTTTACACACAGAGTCTTCACCAAAGAAACTTTATTATGGAAAGGTAATGATCGGCGGATCTCACAATACCTTAAACGTTATAACATGTATTGAACTCAGTATTTCAGAGTCGTTTCAAAAAGGAAGCTCTAGTTTCAAGTAAAGAAAAAATAAATTCTAAAATATCAGTTAGGAAAGATGAACATTGTTTGAAATGAAAAACTGTTACACAATAACTTGAGCGAAATTTTTGACGTAACAAGAATTTTTTTTACAGTTCCATTAGGTTGTCTTTTTATGATTTATCAGATTCTTGCCTTTACATTACTCATTCACTTCATAATAATCGCCAAGCATACTGGCTGCTTTGAAACAGAAAGCTTTGGAAATAGAAAGTAAACAATCGTGTGAATTTTGAATTATATATCATATGAGCGGAGTCCCTAACATTTTTTTCTGTGAATTCACGTTGCTCTCATGACGATAATTGGATATTTAACATTTTACTGAATAATCGCCAAGATCTTTGAAAGATCTGAATACTAGCTGAACTACAAAAAAAAAAGAAAAAAAAAATTCCTTGTTC
>NC_087201.1:30694442-30711942 GCF_015104395.2 Macrobrachium nipponense | reverse complement strand
CCTCCGAGAACTTTCATTACCAACTCGTAGCTCAATGAAGTCCACCCAAACATAATGGAATTCACATGAAAAGGGAGGACCGGCGATTTTAGCGCTTATATTTAATGCCACAACTATTCTAGATTTGTCAGATACTGAACAATCTTCGATCTAGGCGTGGATACAGATAATTCGCTTAATAAACGAGAGAAAAGTGAGATGTTAAAAGAATTTTATTCGTATTGTGAGGAGTATTGTTCGCCTGTGGAGAAATCTATGGAAATCTTAGCGTTCCTCTGAAGTTTATCTATTTTGTTTTTCAGAGTTGTCCTATATTGCAAATACAACTTATGTAAAACTGAAGCGAAAACTTTCAAATATATGAAAAAGAAGAATTACTCTTCATAATCTAATTAATCTTAAGGGCATTATCACAGCAATTGCAAGATGAACATCTAAAAGTTATAATAAAAAAAATACAGAAACATTTTCTAATATATCCTTTTTTTTATTGAATGGACAAATCTTCACCAAATTAGTATTCATTGACAAATCATCACTAAATTAGTATTCATTGTACGTGGATATAAATAGTCGATATTCATTTAATTCTCTAAAATAACTGTTGATTTCCTCTCATTATTAGGATCATTACAGGCATTGTTTTATCGCGGGAAGTTCCCCAGTAAGTCTTGACTTGCAGATATTTCTTTGCAATAACAACGTTTTTATCCTAATTTGTTGGGATGAATCTGGAATCTTCTCTGCCAAGTATAGGCTGTTTTTAGCCTCTACAAAGTTCACCATTTGAGTGGCCTCACAAATATCAGATTACGAATGCTTTCAAATGCTGAAATGCTGCCATATATAGAAAACAATCAAATGAGTCTTTCACTTAAAATATTATGCTAAAAGGCAAAATTGGCAATTAACTAGCACAGCATTTCTTAGGCTTTTACACTGCAGAGAGCAAAACTTTATAGTTTAGTTATGCTGCCCAAGAAGACAGCAGAATTGAAATCAAAATAGTTAGCCTTCGACTTAGGAATGGTAAAAACCTTTGTGTTGTGAGCTGTCATAAGTTCCTAAATAAAAGGTGCGTTTATTCACTTTCATTAAAATAACGTTTAAAGTTTTCGTAACGTACACACTTAACATTACATTTCCACATTAAAGTTTCTTCAGTGAATACTCCTTGTGTAGAAAAAAAAAATTATATTGTGTGCTTTGGTCAAATTAGGCATTATTTTAAAGAGAAGTTTTATAGAGATTTATATCTAGGCCAAAAGATATTTCATTCAATAATTTTAGGTATAAAAGTGATGTCATTTAACAGCAGGGTTAGATGAGGTAATTATTGAAAGGTAATTATTGAGGTCGAACTGGATAACAGGGATGGTAATAGGTCAAATATGGATGGGACACATTCTAGGAATCCATTGGAATGACGGGAATGAGGCTTCGTAATAAGCCAGTGTTGCAAAAGAGGTTGGACGCGTGATCTCTGTAAGTAGAAAGATCTTGTGCACTGTCATTGCCGAGCCAAATATCTTGTAAAGGTCGACACGGAGCAACAGGCCTCTTAAGAGGTCATCTTCGGGCGACAGGGAGGACGGAGAGGTCTAGAGGCCTTACCAAACAGAGTCTGTTGACACAGACTCTCCATTCTCTCCCGGTTATCCCTTATGCAAAACAGGTGTCTCCATTCGGGGAGTCAATTTGATATTCCGTTCCAGGCTCGGCTCCTCCAGCGTTTGCTTCTTTGTTATTCCAGGCAGGACGTCGACAGCCGCTAATCCAGCGCTGATTGACACAACTCCACGTAAGGAAGCTTTCCGAAGTTGATCATTAAGTCTCGGCGTTAAAAATGCGCCTAAAAACGCCATAAATGAATGCTGTATCGAAGCCTGCATTTTAAAACGTGGATGACGATGCAGTATCATGTTGCTAACTACTTTTTTTCTTTTAGTTCGGTCATTATTGGAATTTTTCTTCCTTTCCTGTACCGGATCAGTTAAATGTATGTAGGCAGGTATGTACTTATATATGTCAACACTTCAATATGTAAATCACATCCATATTTATGATTTCACGCATGTCAAAAATGCTACCTTAAAGGTAAGTAATACGTCTGTTGATCAGAGGTAATACCTACTTTCTCAAGGGACAATCTTAAACACAGAAATAATTACCAACTTTAAAAAGAACCACAAGATCATGAAAAGAATGCATATCATTTGAATTCCCTACCATTTTAGGATCTGAATTCTCCTGAAAGTCTTTTAAAATACCCACCAGGATTTCCTAGACGCCAGCAAAAATTAAAAGAACACAAATGCTCACTCATCATGATACCTAATACTCAGGACTGCATTAATATTTTTATAAATACTGCTTCTACAATATTAGGACAAAAACGTCTACTAGCGCATTATTAAAGTTCTTTTCATTGGTTTTATGCATATAAATGACTTTAATTGAAAGAATTTTGTAATTTTATATCGCAATATAAAAGACATTCATAATATGGTAAAATGGAATGAGACATTGGACGCTATAGCTTTGGAACTCACAATACCATATTGGCCGTGCAAAACAGATATTGCCATTCAGTACACGTGAGTAAGGTTGAAGTAAGGTTAAGGAAGGTTAAAGTTGCCATAAATTGGGGGAAAATCAGGGAATATCTCGTAAGATACAAGCTTATTAGCCTGCCATCTTCATTCGTCAATTGTTAGTTTAATGGCGTATATTTACAAATATATAGAAACAATCAACACAGAACCAGACCAGAACTGACTTTTCCTCCTGAAACTTTATTACTGGCCACCTCCCCAACAGCCCTTACTATAAGGATCAGCCTATAACAGAAGAACAGATGTTAGCTGAACTCGTCTGAGGAATGACACCATATTAACAAGGAAATCCTCACCCATTTATTATTCCTGAAACAGTCTCTCCCAACCAAACGGGAAGCCCTAGAGGTTAATTCTGCCAAAGAGGGCCAAGTTCGTGCCTCACCCCAGGGCCATGTAAAATTAGTACTTAAAAGCACTGAAATATACCCGATAAACTACTGAAGTTTCTTTAGAGGTTTGAAGTGAATATTGTTATCAGACATGCATGTGAAGTGTTTACTAGGCTATTTGAACCTAAAACAAAATATAAGTCAGGCGAAAGACTATCCGACAAAATACCGCCCGAAGCAAATTTAAAAGAGAATTATAGACTCCTATTCTTCAGGGGCTACGATACTGACGAGAAAACACTCAATGACAGTTATGAAATATAAGAAGTAACTTATTTCGAAAACATACAAGGACCGGCCAGAGAGGGAATCATCCCTGTGGATGGTTGTGAATAAAAACGAAGTGATAGTGAAGTGAAAGTGAATTGATGGCAGGCTGAAACCAACATTCTTTGGAAGCTTGAACTTTAAGTCTATGGTCCCATGGGCTTGTTTCATATGATCAGGTTTCATCCACTGATTAGGAAGCTTCAAATGATAACCCACTCCAAGCCATAAACCATCCTGCATTTCGTCAAGCGGTGAAATTTAACCCAAGAATGTTTTAAGTTATTTTACATCTGTTATTAGCTCCCTGTGCAGTGGTCATAGAGGTTGGTTAGCGAAAAATCAGGCTAAAAGTCTAATTAGCGAGATGAATAAATGCAAGATCTACGCGTGACCTACTCCGAAGTTGCTACAGTAGAATCACATCAACCGTGCATCTAGTGTTTAGGACAGTCTCTTACGACACTCCTGATTCCCTGTTGATATGCCAGTCACAGGGCTGGAAACTGTCTCTCGAGAGAGTTCACATAGGCAGGATGTATGATATTCCACCTCTCCTGTCAAAAGTATCCCTAAGGAGAGGTGGAGTGGAACATACATCCCCCCTATTTGAACTCTCTCGAGAGACCGAGAATTTCCAGGCCTGTGATTGGTTTATCAACAGCCAATCAGGAGCGTCGTAAGGGACTGGGCTATACATCAGTTGCACCGTTGATGTGAATTTACCATAGTACTCAACATGACGGAAACTCCTTAGGATGACGCATTTAGTACTAGCCCCTCGGGGATCAAAGTAATATATATACCCATTTCTGTAAGGTGGTCAACAGATTACATTAAACTATATCCTCCTACTGCCGTCTACTTGACCATGCGGTATTTAGTGCTAGCACCTCTGATTAGGCGACGCTAGATAATCCAAAGTAGCGCCGAATATTGCGTCCCTACCCGTCCCTTATCGAAAGCCATCTTCAGGAGCCATATGTTCATGTTACATCCTATTGCATTTCTCGACTCATGTGGTGACTAACCTTACCTATCTGAAGTTTGAGGTTTGTAGCTAGGATAAAAGGTAAACCTCCGGTTTTCTTATTTTTGTCCTGGCGCTTCTCTGTTCTAAAGCGAATTCAGTTTGATATCCATCAACTGTTACCTTGAGATCGCCAAAACAAAGTACTAAAAGCACATCCCCCATCTTAGCGAAATCCTTGGAGCAATTTTAACAGCAAAAAAATTGTAACCAGAGAAAAGGCCACTGAATATAGTTAAACAAGGCATTATTGAAAAATCTTACATTTCCATAGCTTCACTTAATGGATACTCACATTACCAAGTCCGAAGTTAAACCTTGTGTCTGAGTAACCATTGACAGTGTGTAACTTCTGAATTCATAGGCAGAAGCGATAACAACCTCTTCTAAGAAGAATTTCCACTGGAAAATTTGCCGACTGTTCAAAATTTTGCAAACTAGTCAACCTTACCATAGCAATGAGGACCAAATCAAACCAAACATGATGCTTAAAATACTTTCTTGACCATTTCTCCAGTAAAAGGTTATTTTCTCTTCCACCTATTATCTCTCAGGTCACCTTCATCATAATGATCTCTCTTAAGTCGCCTTCATCATCATGATCTCTCTTAAGTCGCCTTCATCATCATGATCTCTCTAAGTCGCTTTCATCATCATGATCTCTCTAGTCGCCTTCATCATCATGATCTCTCTGTCACCTTCATCATCATGATCTCTCTAAGTCGCCTTCATCGTCATGATCTCTTTAAGTCGCCTTCATCATCATGATCTCTCTGTCACCTTCATCATTATGATCTCTCTAAGTCGCCTTCATCATCATGATCTCTTTAAGTCGCCTTCATCATCATGATCTCTTTAAGTCGCCTTCATCATAATGATCTCTCCAGTCACCTTCATCATCATGATCTCTCTGTCACCTTCATCATCATGATCTCTCTAAGTCGCCTTCATCGTCATGATCTCTCTAGTCTCCTTCATCATAATGATCTCTCCAGTCACCTTCGTCATAATGATCTCTCCAGTCACCTTCACCATAATGATCTCTCCAGTCATCTTCATCATAATGATCTCTCTAGTCACCTTCATCATAATGATCTCTCCAGTCACCTTCACCATAATGATCTCTCCAGTCACCATCATTTAAGTTTCCTCACCCCAGTGCGATATCTAGAACGCAAATAATTATTTTAATGAACAGCTTATTCCTTTCGTCAAAGGTGAGAAGTATAATCTCATTTGTTGAGTAGGAATTTTAAGACTGTGCATAAAGTATTGCAAGTAAACCAAAATTCGAGGCAATTAAACTGTAAATTCACCTCAGAATAAAGAAGCCATTAAAGTTACTATATGTCTCATCAATTAAAAAGTCTACCCAATCACTTTTGGTTTTATGGTTACAAGAAATGTACAGAGGCTTACAGATAAATCAATATTTTACGGTGGTCTTCATACACGAATGCTATTACATATACCAAGTTCTCATATTATTAGACAACCGACTAATAGGTTGCGCACAACGTCTGGGAGTTAAGCACTAGTTGCCTGGGTACCTAATTCAGATCCCTTCGAATCCTCACAGCATATATATCAAGCCTTAACGCAAGCCGTTGTTTTCCACGATTAGTTTCATCGTTACGGTCTGCTGCAGCTACACCAAGAGCCTGTTCATAAGAAAAGTAGTTAGATTGGATTTAGAAAATGCCAAGTTTCTGTGGCATAACCAATCCTATTAAATGTAAAGTCTGCCTGATCAGTTAGCCCCAGTAACTATTTACTCTACGGACATTATAATACTATATCGTATGTGTAAACTTTCCCAATAACAATCCAATGAATTACTGTTATTGGCACTTCAAACTGCCATAATGATTAACAGGAGGGAGCCGTCCTTTAAGATATATTGAATAAGGGACCAAACTTACATAAACTGCTTCTAACTTTAGTCCTACATAACTATCAGCGGTGCCCTGCAATGCAAACGCTGCTATCTGCCAATTTTCGTCCCCTAGTATCCAGTCTTTAAGGGAACTGAAACTGGACAACCCCACGGGATTAAAAATTTTGATAGTTAAGGAACTCTTGAAAAAGAGAGTTCCCAAATTCGAGAGTTCCCAAAGAAAGTTTCAGGGCTGGAGGAAAGTAGGATGAAGATAGGGGTCACAACAATTGACTAAAATCCCCTAGACCTAGCCAGGCCTTTACAAAGTCCTTAAGATTCAACTATTAATTGTAAAGTTTCTATTTACTAGTGGGAAGGAAGTTAAGTTATAAAAGTCAGATATTTAAGCCATATATTTACTCTACCTATTTCTCAATTCATTAACACATTCATTCACATTTGTGTCACATGATCAAACAAAAGCTATGTGCTGTAGTACCCACTGCTATTAATGTGCTGTAGTTTTTCTTTCCTTTTACCCTAAACTATTCCTAGCATTACCTTTCATGACCTTTATCCTAATTCCTGCATCAATATAAAATTTGCACGCCCTTTACCCTATTCTATCCCGTCCCATATTTCAAGTTCCCTATGTAACTTCCCCTAAGTTAGAAGATGATTGGTTGGTTTGAACTTCCTTTTGTTCATGTCTACTAAAAGTGGTCATGCACAACTAGCGAGTCCACCTTTACCTGACAGGTGGCATCGCCATCCCGGCAAATGTGGACTTGGGAAGTGGGCAGCAAAGAAAAATTTACTCTCAAATGAAAAATATACTCATCTTTAATAGAAAATTACTTAAAATTTTAAAACTTTAAAAAAATTCTTAGATTCAAAAACAGTTATAACTAAAAAATAACAAGACTTAACGATGAAAGATTAAAAATTACACTATTAACCAAAAAGGTTAATACTGAAGGTTAAATCTACTAGTCTAGGAAAAAGAAACTGGCAGATATACACTACAAACTTACAAAAATCCAAATCTACTTATCTAAAACAACTACTAGGTTTAGTCTACAAATTTCAAAAAAATCAACAAATACAAACTGACAAGGCCACATTAAAGCTGAAAAAATAAAAGCCTAAACATAAACAGTTTTTAAAGTTCCGAACCCAAAATAAAATGTAAAAATATCTAGACAAACCTAAAATTCTCGAATCAGGTATTAAACCGAAAAGAAATAAAAAATACATTAAATGTAAACTGAAAATTAAGACAATTATTGATCAGTTTTTGATCCCCCCCAAAAAAAATTAAAAATGTCAAAATTTAGAAAAAATGTAAAATTAAGTTTCACTGAAAAATAAAAGAAATAACTCAGCAACCCAACTGCTGGGTGTTACTTTAGTCCCTACTAAAAATACAAGACATACTTACTCGCCTATCAATCCTGTTTAAAGCAACAGAGATAATAATAATAATAATAATAATAATAATAAAATAATAATAATAATAATAATTAATAATAATAAGTCTAGATAGACCCCAAACACTGGTAAAGGAAAATCAGGTAGTTTGCTAAAAACGAACAGCAAATAGCAAATCTCCACAAAAACAACAACAACAACAACAACAACAACAATAATAATAATAATAATAATAATAATAATAATTATAGCATATGTCTTGAAACGGAGAAACAAATCCATAGTTATAATATATGTATTAACTTTTAAGACAAATCTGTACAGAGAGCTTTCGGGAAACTGCTCGTTTCCCCTTTTCTCGAACGCCTTCTGTGCAGATTTATATTCTAAACATAATACATATACATAACTGGATTTGCTTCTCGAATAATAATAATAATAATAATAATAATAATAATAATAATAATAATAATAATAATAATAATAATAATAATAATAATAATAATAATATGTGGCGCCGTGGAGGAGTAGGTTAGGTCGTCAATAGACTTAAGTCAAGTTAAGCAACATTGGCTCTGGTCAGTCGTTGGATGGGTGACCGCTCTCCTCGGCGTTGATTCCTTGGGAAAGGATCTTTACCATAATTTCCTCAGTCTACTCAGCTGTAAATGAGTACCTATCCCTGATGGGGTAGGGTCCAGCTATGGGTTAAATAGCAAAACTCAGCAATGATGGAAAGAAATGAAGGATTAAACGACAACGACGTAAATGGAACCTCTGGCAACAGAGGAGCTTCGTCCGGCAACCAGGTATTCAACCCAATTGAAGGGGAAGACGGTCAGGTACTTGGAGGTCGTCCATCCAGCAACTGATCACCACAACGACAATAATCAACAGCCTGAGATTGGAGCTACAGAGGCAAAAAGGAAGAAATGGACAAGAGAAGAAAAATAAGGAAATATGGAGATGCTACATCAGAGCAACCCGACGGAAAGAGGATATAGAAGAAGATTGGTCAACATCTGGAATGAGAGGAATAACAACACCCCCAAACAGAGCAGAGGCTGGCAGACCAAGTAAGGAACATAAAGAAAAAGAACTGGCTCTCCCCAACAGAAAGAGAAGAACTGGAAAGGGAAATGTCACACGACTACGAATTAGACGAACTGAGAGACGATGCCACAGAAGACGACAGGGAGGATGAGGTATCAAACAACGACACACGAAGAAACACCGACGAAGTAACAGAGAGGACGGAATGGGTAGAAAAGATTAGACAATGGATGGAGCCAGATACAGAGAGAACAAAGATCCCCTCCATGAAAGCCTACAACACCAAGAAATTAAGGGAGCAAAACAAGTGAGGTAAATGAAATACTGGGAGGGCATAATACAGACCACCAGTATCACAGAAACAAATAACTTGACATATGCAGGAGCAAGATTAGTAGCAGAACTGATGGGAATTCGAACCAACAACACCACCAACACAACCCTCCCAACAGAAACCAAAACAGCAACCTCCTTGGAAAAGGCGCCTGGAAAAGCAAATCATGGTGATGAGATCTGACTTGAGTAAACTGAAAGAGATGGCAGAAAAAAGGCTAAGAAGCAAGAAAACAAGGAGGAACTCAACGAGAAATACAAAGTACAAGAGAGGGGATTAAACAGCACAATAGAAGATGTAAAACAGAGGGTTAAGGCCAAAGCACATAAGATCCAACGGTACATGAACAGGAATAAAGGATACCAACAGAACAAACTATTCGGAACCAACCAGAAAAGACTATACAGCCAACTAAGAGGGGAAGACCAACCCACCCAGAAATTTCCTGAAGCCGAACCAAGTAAGAGACTCTGGGAAAACATATGGAGCAATCCGGTATCACACAATAAACATGCAACATGGCTCCAGGAAGTCAAGGAAGAAGAAACAGGGAGAATAAAGCAAAGATTCACAGACATCACGACAGACACAGTCAGACACCAACTAAAGAAAATGCCCAACTGGAAAGCCCAGGTCCCGATGAAGTCCATGGATACTGGCTCAAAAACTTAAGTCCCTACACCCACGAATAGCAGAACAACTCCAGCATTGTATCTCAAATCACCAAGCACCCCAAAGGATGACCACAGGAAGAACCATCCTTAGTACAAAAAGACAAGAGTAAGGGAAATATAGCCAGTAACTACAGGCCTATCACCTGCCTACCAATAATGTGGAAGTTACTAACAGGTATCATCAGTGAAAGGCTATACAACTACCTAGAGGAGACAAACACCATCCCCACCAACAGAAAGGCTGCAGGAGGAAGTGTAGGGGCACAAAAGACCAGCTCCTGATAGACAAAATGGTAATGAAGAACAGTAGGAGAAGGAAAACCAACCTAAGCATGGCATGGATAGACTATAAGAAAGCCTTCGACATGATACCACACACATGGCTAGTAGAATGCCTGAAAATATATGGGGCAGAGGAAAATACCATCAGCTTCCTCAAAAATACAATGCGCAAACTGGAATACAATACTTACAAGCTCTGGAATAAGACTAGCACAGGTTAATATCAGGAGAGGGATCTTCCAGGGCGACTCACTGTCCCCACTACTCTTCGTAGTAGCCATGATTCCCATGACAAAAGTACTACAGAGATGGATGCCGGGTACCAACTCAAGAAAAGAGGCAACAGAATCAACCATCTGATGTTCATGGACGACATCAAGCTGTATGGTAAGAGCATCAAGGAAATAGATTCCCTAATCCAGACTGTAAGGATTGTATCTGGGGACATCAGGATGGAGTTTGGAATAGAAAAATGCGCCTTAGTCAACATACAAAAAGGCAAAGTAACGAGAACTGAAGGATAAAGCTACCAGATGGGAGCAACATCAACACATAGATGAGACAGGATACAAATACCTGGGAATAATGGAAGGAGGAGATATAAAACACCAAGAGATGAAGGACACGATCAGGAAAGAATATATGCAGAGACTCAAGGCGATACTCAAGTCAAAACTCAACGCGGGAAATATGGTAAAAGCCATAAATCCATGGGCAGTGCCAGTAATCAGATACAGCGCAGGAATAGTGGAATGGACGAAGGCAGAACTCCGCAGCATAGATCAGAAAACCAGGAAACATATGACAATACACAAAGCACTACACCAAGAGCAAATACGGACAGACTATACATAACACGAAAGGAAGGAGGGAGAGGGACTACTAAGTATAGAGGACTGCGTCAACATCGAAAACAGAGCACTGGGGCAATATCTGAAAACCAGTGAAGACGAATGGCTAAAGAGTGCATGGGAAGAAGGACTGATAAAAGCAGACGAAGACCCAGAAATATACAGAGACAGGAGAAAAACAGACAGAACAGAGGACTGGCACAACAAACCAATGCACGGACAATACATGAGACAGACCCACAATTGCAATGGATACAGAGGGGAGAGCTCAAGAAGGAAACTGAAGGAATGATAACAGCGGCACAAGATCAGGCCCTAAGAACCAGATATGTTCAAAGTACGATAGACGGAAATAACGTCTCTCCCATATGTAGGAAGTGCAATACGAAAAGTGAAACACCACCACTAGCAAGTGAATGCCCGGCACTTGCACAGAACCAGTACAAAAAGAGGCATGCTTCAGTAGCAAAAGCCCTCCACTGGGAGCCTGTGCAAGAAACATCAGCTACCTTGCAGTAATAAGTGGTACGAGCACCAACCTGAAGGAGTGATAGAAAACGATCAGGCAAAGATCCTATGGGGGGGGGGGACTATGGTATCAGAACGGATAGGGTGATACGTGCAACAGACCAGACGTGACGTTGATTGACAAGGTCAAGAAGAAAGTATCACTCATTGATGTCGCAATACCATGGGACACCAGAGTTGAAGAGAAAGAGAAAAAAGGGAAAAAAAAAAAATGGATAAGTATCAAATAAGATCTGAAAATAGAATAAAAAGAAGGATATGGGATATGCCAGTGGAAATCGTACCCATCATCATAGGAGCACTAGGCACGATCCCAAGATCCCTGAAAAGGAATCTAGAAAAACTAGAGACTGAAGTAGCTCCAGGACTCATGCGAAGAGTTGTCCTAGAAACGGCACACATAGTAAGAAGAGTGATGGACTCCTAAGGAGGCAGGATGCAACCGGAACCCACACTATAAATACCACCCAGTCGAATTGGAGGGACTGTGATAGAGCAAAAAAAAAAAAAAAAAAAAAAAAAAAAAAAAAAAAAAAAAATAATAATAATAATAATAATAATAATAATAATAATAATAATAACGGTTTTTCGGATAAGCCAATTACTGATACATAATTGGGGTAGTTCGCCAATAAGGATGAGAGCCCAACAACTCACAATAATAATAATAATAATAATAATAATAATAATAATAATATTATTAATAATAATAATAATAATAATAATAATAAGTTTTGTAGATCTTTTTTATCATATCCTTAAACTTCTCCGGTGACGAAAGGACGATAAAGAGACGCTTCACAAGCAGGCAGTTCCAGCAGTCGTTGCTTGTTGTCTTCAAGAACAGCTTGCTTGTTTCAGTGTTTACGAGTCCCTGGCTTGGTAACTCAGGTTTCGTTGGTGCTCAACTCGACTTTCTGGCCTGGGTCTGAAGCGTTTGGGATCTTGGACTGTGCTGTGTAACGGGGCGATCGTTGTTCGTATTGTGAATAGACATTGGAAGATTTTTGGCGTGAAGGCCTGCTTCGTCGAGGTAGGTTTCGTTGGTGAGTGGATAATGTCGCGAGTATTGAATTTTATATTTCTCAAAAATTGTATTTAGATTGTGGTACTTGAGCTATTAAGCTTTTCATATTGAGTTTTCCCTCTACGTGTTTAATATCTTTTAAGTGGTTTAGTTTTTTTTTCTTTTTAATGCTTAAAACAACTTTTTCAAATTGTTCACTCGAGTATTGTTGTAATATTTCTATGAAACCAGTATTGAAACTCTTTCGAAGCCTATTTATCAAGCTGTGCTAGATTGCTTGGTGTTAATTCTGTGCACTTTGGTTTTACGTATACTTGTAATTGCTAACTCTGGGTGATTTTCACCCGACACATTTGGCAACGCTGCGCTTACAGCACCAGTAGTGAACCAACCAGCACCTCGCTCTGTATCAGCGTTGCCGAAGTACACCTTTTTCGTCTGCTATGCGGAGTTTTTACTCTACGGGCAGCTCTCACACACTTTCATGCGGAGTGCGGAATCTGCATTCCGCATGGGACTCTGCACGTCCTCTACACACATTTCCATTAATTTTTTTTTATTTTAACTTTAATTTATATTATCTAACAATCACATACATGAAATATTTGCATAACACGTAGATGAAGACCATATTGCATAAATGTTTTGTTCTTTCAGACGTCTCATTAGAATAGTTATGACAACTGCATGAGTAAGGAACATACAGAATTGCTCATGGTTCGCTTATGATACCCTAACGTAAGAAAAATTATTAAACTCCAAATGTTTGCATTGTTCATTGATATTGTAGATAGGATTACTATAACTTCAGTGGGGGGGGCGCATAGCCCTTGCGGTCTTTTAAAATTTGCACCCTACCACTGGGGAACCTTCAACTTCTCGTCTCGCACACCTGTTGCAACGAGCATAGGGAAATAGGAAAATAATAAGATATAAAATATGCATATTAGGACTTACATCTTGATTGTTATACATGGCTATATGAATGCCTCAGAGTAGACACATAGTCTTTATATAAGTTAAATGACTTAGGTCTCTCTCTCTCTCTCTCTCTCTCTCTCTCTCTGTTATTTATACGTATATATATGTTTCTTATCGGGAGAAGGGGGGAGGGGCTTTTTTTGCAAGTTAGATTAATCTTCTCTGCATCTGGTAGTCACATCTCATTTAATTAGGACTAAATCTCTTGTTGAATTGTAAATTTATTACTAATTTCCTCCTACAGGCAAATTGTTCATAATGTCATCAAAACGACGATTCCGAGAAGCATGCCTAGAGAATGAAGATTTCCGAGATTGGTTACGAAAAGTAGAAGGAAACCCTAATAAAGCCTTTTGCCATGTTTGCAAGAGTGAATTACTTGCAGATGTGGCAAGTATTGAAACGACATAAGGCTACAAAATTACACAATGATATGATGTCGGTGATAAACAACCCTCCGGTCGTTGTTCCAGCAGTTACTAGTACTCAAGATCTTGTGACTACGGCTGAGATTAAACTAGCAGCCTTTTTTGCAGAGCACAACATTTCATTCAACACGGCAGACCATATGATTGATTTATTGAAGGACAAGATTGGAAAAATAGCAAAAGAGGATATTGCAGAAGTTCTCAGATCATCAAAATTTTCAATAATAATTGATGAGACGACTGATATAAGCACGAAGAAAACATGCGCTGTCGTCGTGAAATATTACGATCCTAGCACCACCTCTATTCACACACGATTGCTTGATTTAGTGGAGATATATGACAACGCCGATGCAACATCTGATCTCGAGGGCTCAACTGGGCAGCATTTATTTGATTTGATACTAAAGTTATTAAACGAAAATAATAGGTATTCCTTTAGAAAATTTAATTGGTTTCGCTGCCGATGGTGCTGCAAACATTATGGGCCAACATAATCCCCTAACAAGCCGTTTGAAGAATGCAGCACCAGGTATCATTGTAATTAAGCGTATTTGTCACTCTGTACACATTTGCGCTTCAAACGCTGCCAAAATCCTTCCCCAGGGCTGTGAGAATTTGATAAGAGGAATCTACACATATTTTTCCCATAGTGCAAAGAGACAAAGTGAATTCCAACAATTCCAAGTTTTTTGTAATACAGAGCCACATAAAATTCTCCATGTATCACAGACCCGATGGCTGTCACTTCACATGGCTGTATCCCATATTTTAGAACAGTGGCAGCCATTAACTATGAATTTCAGGGGGAAACGTCTGGAAGATAGGCTCCCAACATCAACTCACATCTACGAAGGATTAAATGATCGTTTCATCCATATGTACTTTATATTTTTAAACTATATCCTTCCTAAATTCAACACATTCAATCTATTATTTCAAAGGAAGGAACCTATGGTGCATTGGCTATATGAAGCTTGTCGTGACTTATACCTACAAGTACTAAGGAACTATTATCAACGAAAGCCACTGACCACAAATAATATATGTGATATAAATCCAGCAGATAAAAATAATTTCTTGCTTCTCAATCAAATCTATTTGGGTTCAGAAATACATAGTCTCCTACAAACACCTGAAATAAGATCGAATGAGGATATGATAACTGACTTCAGAACAAGATGCAGACATTTTTATGTGACAGCTTGTTTGGAAATGAAGAGCAGATTTCCACTCGGTTCAAAATTATTGCAGTAATGCAGCGTGTTCTGTGTCAAGGATTGCACCAGCCCAGATCTGCTCGATAAGACACCAACATTAACGGATTTGGCAATGGAGGTTCCTCGAATCATTCAACAAGACCAAATTCAGATTTTGGATGATGAATGGAGGCAACTTCCCTATGTCACCCTTCCTGAGGAGTTGCGTCATGCCAACAACGTAGAGAAGTTTTTCTTAGGTCTTTCCAAACTCCGGAATCGTGAAGACAATCCCATATTTACAGCTTTACCTACATTTGCTCTTCATATTCTGACCCTCCCAACATCAAATGCAGATGCCGAGAGGATATTCTCGAAAGTAAATTTAACTAAAACAAAAGCTAGGAACAGACTCCTTATATCCACTCAAGCAGCACTAATAAGAGTGTCAGAAACCGTGAAAAATACCGGAGGCTGTGTCAAATTTCAACCTACGAATAGAATGATTAGAGAACTTCAAGGACTCAAAATTGAAGATGATAATGAAGAAGAAGAAGAGGATTTTGACGGGGAGTTGTAGCCTATATTTATCAATAAAGAAATTATAGTAGGTTGCATTTATTTTCATTAATGCAGTGTCAATACTAGTCATACATTGTGATAGTTATTGTATTATTTGTTGTTTGTTGTTGTATTAGATTTTTTATTGTCTGAAAGCTTAACCTATATATAGGTTATATTTATGAATATAGAAGCTACAGTAAACTACATTTATTTTTTCTATTTACGCAGTGTAAATTATTATTATACTTTGTTATATCTATGATATTTGTTATATCAATACTTTGTTATATCTATAATATTTGTTATATTAAATCTAGATAATGTCTGAAAACAAAGTTTATGTTGATGAATATAGCGAATCTTTTGTGATATAGAATATTACTACAAGAGTTTTTTAATTTATAAATATGGTAATTGTAATAATAAACTTTAAAAAATCTGTTTACATAATCCATGTAGCAAAATGCTGAACATATTGTATCAATTTTGTTAATTCAATAATGGTATTGAATTATCAAATTTGTTCTTCAATATGTTTGCTATCTGTTACACTGTATTCTGAACGTGAGAGTAGCTACCTTGTCCAACGATCTAAATATTTTCTTAAGTTTCCCTTGCAATATGAATTGTTTTCTTGAACTACAGATTTGCGGGATTCGTTTTCTGTTTTGGACATGCGGAATTGAGAGTGCGGAACTCACGGCAACACTGCTCTGTATAGCTTCATTACACTTTGCATTATGACTGAGAGAGGGTATATTATGGAGCTCGCTCCCTGGGATTTTTCCACAGAATGGATTCCGGGTGATTTCCACCCAGGGTTTGTGATACAGGGTGTAATATTTTATTTGTGGAAAAAACCTGAAGTTATTTATTATGTATATTTTGTGTTTTGTTATTTATGTGTTTTCTCTTTACCAGCTGTAACTCCCATTACCTGGGTGGGTCCAGGCCAATACTCATCAGCTGCAGTATTTTTTTTTATTTTCAGTGACTTCTTATATGCTGAAAGGAAAGCCAAAGAGCTATATTTTCAATGAATTTCTTACTTTCAATATATTTTTGCTGCAATTATGGATTTTAATTTCCAAAAATTGGGTGTTTTTCACCCGGGATTTGTGATGGTGTAACTCAAATATAGGGTTAGTGTTCTAGGGCTAGACTATGCCAGTTGTCATTTTTCTATACAGTTTTACCTCCTGAACAAGAATTTAAAGTAAAATTTTTCTGGCCAGCTGTAATTAACCTGTAATTCACCTTTGAACTTTATCTTGCGGAAAGGGGGACCAATGGGAATGCGGGGTTTTGGGTGGGGTAAAACACTTTGGGGAAGGTTTTGCTGTGTTATTGTGTTATTTCCTCTTATTATGACATTTGAAACACAAAATACAAGCTGAAATAAAGTGATAAATAAACCGATAATGGAGCCATTACATAGCTGAAATCCACTTATTACTACTGCTATTACGACACTGAATCCTACTGTGCATGCGCCAATCCTACTGCGCATGCAGCTGTGTTATATAAGGGAGCTTTTGTTTCAGACACCGACTTTCTAAGAGATAAATGGTGGGGTTTTTATGGGGGGGTACATATATTTAACCAATCATGTTGCATTATTAACCCTACTTTACGATAGAACCGAGTTGAGGTTTTTGGGGGGATATACGCATTTACATACATTCCTTTTCCGCATTTGTTTTATAATCGTGTAATATTATTTCAAGTTTTTATTTCTGTTCCGTTTATCATAGTATTGTTTAATATGTGCACTGACTTGTTCTCGCTTCATAATGTTCCCCTTTATATCTTACAATATTATGTTACAATTAAGGGCAGGCCCCTGAAAGTCTTCTGAGAGGTAGGACTAGGAGGTTTTAGGACGTTTCAAGACCTTTCTGTCAATGACACGAAAATTAATGGTATTACATTTTTACATTTTACAGAATTCCAATTTTCACATGC
>NC_087201.1:30619442-30689442 GCF_015104395.2 Macrobrachium nipponense | reverse complement strand
ATAATTAGAATCGATATGAAACCCACTCCACCATGGTAGCCGATTCGAGCGTTTGACCCACGCTCGAATCGGCTAGCATGGTAGGAGGGGTTTCATATCGATTCTAATTACGAATACACCGAGATCGGTGGTGAATTGTAATGGTCAGAATCGATATAAACTTATAGCCTGTCTGATAGCAGATTCGGTAGAGTCACTTAAAAAATTCCCCCTCGGTACATATATGAAAATATATCAATTCCGAGGTAGAGCGAATTAGATATTAAAGGACATTTGTAGCTTGAATGATTTATATGAATCACGGTGATGTGATAAGATATTACATATATATATTATATATATATATATATATATATATATATATATATATACATCGAGCTACAAATGTCCTTTAATTTCTAATTCACTCTACCTCGAATTAATATATTTTCATATATGCTTAACCGAAGGGGAATTTTATTAGGCGATAATAGAATTGTCGGCGCCCAGGCACGAACCTAGGACACCATACAAATCCAGGAACGTCAGTGAAGCTTTTACCCACTTCACCACCGCAAGAGGCTATAAATTAATGCTGTCTCTCACCCTCAAATACCTTTTGCGCTCTGGTATTCGCTGATTTGGAGCCAGCATTATCCCACCTCGACCTCGGTAGTGTTGTAGTGCTTATGACAGCACGTAGCCATTAATATAAGTCATATTACATACCGTGATTCATATACATACATCGAGCTACAAATGTCCTTTAATATCTAAATCACTCTACCTCGGAATTAATATATTTTCATATATGCTTAACCACAGGGGAATTTTATTAGCATATATGAGAATATATTAATTCCGAGGTAGAGTGAATTAGATATTAAAGGACATTTGTAGCTCGATGTATGTATATGAATCACGGTAATGTGATATGACTTATATTAATGGCTACGTGCTGTCATAAGCACTACAACACTACCGAGGTCGAGGTGGGTTAATGCTGGCTCCAAATCAGCGAATATCTGAGCGCGAAAGGTATTTGAGGGCGAGAGATGGCAATAATTTATAGCCTCTTGCGGTGGTGATGGGTAAAAGCTTCACTGACGTTCCTGGATTTGTATGGTGTACTAGGTTCGCTTCTGGCGCCGACAATTCTATTATTGCCTAATAAAATTCCCCTTCGGTTAAGCATATATGAAAATATATTAATTCCGAGGTAGAGTGAATTAGATATTAAAGGACATTTGTAGCTCGATGTATGCATATGAATCACGGTAATGTGATATGACATATATAATATATATTTATATATATATATATATATATATATATATACATATATATACATATATATACATATACATACTATATAGTATATATATGTTATATATATTATATTTAAATATATAATTATATATATTAATAAATATAATATTTGTATTATATATAGGCATCATATATATATTTATATATATAATTATATATATCTATATATCTATACTATATCTCTATCTAGATATATATATAATATATATATCTTAGTATCTATATATATCATACTATATATATATATATATCATATATATATTCATACATATATATTCTATATATATTGTATATATATATATATTATATATCTCTACATATACTAATATATATATATATCTATAATATATATATAATATCTACTATATATATATATATATATCTATACATATATCTAATATATATATATTATATACATATATATATATATATATATATATATATATAAAATATATATAATATATATATATACTATATATATCTACATCTATATATATATATATATATATATATATATATATATATCTATATATATCTATATATATATATATCTCATAGATATATCTGATATATATATCTATATCTATCTATATATCCTCTATATCTATCTATTCTATCTCTAATATATCTAAATATATCTGTAATTCTTTTTTTTCTATATATCCATTATATATATCTAATATATATATATCTATATATATACATGTATACTATATCTTTTATGATACTTGTGCCTTATGTTTGTCAACATACGGCAAACCCTCGGTGTATAAGATAAATTCATAAATTAGCCAAGAGCAATAAATTTACCAATCAGCTTTCATGACGATTTAGGTTGATATCGATTCTAGGAACGAAACCTGAAATCGGCAGATAATATCAACTGATAACTGGTGACGAAGTCATTCACTAATCCTCTTGGAAAGTTAACGATTCCCGAGGTGTAGTGAACTGGATATTGAATTATATTTGTGGCTTGAAATATACATGTAACTATCTATATTACATATCTAATATATATAAACCTCAAAACCCCCATGGAAATATTTTTTAGAGCTCCAATTAATAATAATATGAGGCGACAATCGAACAATGTCGTCTGGTTTCAGTGGAACCATCGTCCACTCCTTGTATCAAGCCGCTAATGATGTCACTGATGACAGACGAAGTAAATGAATTATTTAACCCCACGCTGCCTTCCCACCTCTCAATCCCGCCCCCACCCACTCAAAAAAAAAAAAAAAAAGGGGGTTTATTTATCACTGGAATCCTTGAATCCTTAATCTGGGAAATCGATGAAGGAAATGACCTTTCTTACCGTAGTGGATTACGAAGCTACGCACCTTGTAATTAGTAATAAACTTAATTATAAAAGTGACCTTGAATTCGCTGGTGCGAGTTTATCATTCGCTGTTGAATTACCTCGACGAAAATGTGGTCTATGCTATTTTTGTCTTTTCGTTGCCACAACCCTGTCGATGACCATGTCACTATGACGCCATGTAACATTAACTAATAGTAATGGTAATAATAATAATATTCTTTATTTCAGCTCCAGGCCTTATACGATGAACTGTAAGTGGAAAGCAATCCAGTATAACAAATCAAGGAGCTTAAAGCAACAGAGATAATAATAATAATAATAATAATAATAATAATAATAATAATAATAATAATAATAAGCCTAGATGGACATCAAACACCGGTAAAAAAATTCAGGTAGTTTGCTAAAAACGAACAGCAAATAGCAAATCTCAATAATTAAGTAATAATAATAATAATATGGTTTGCTTCTGTAGCTCCAGTCTCTGGTTGCTGGTTACTGTCGTTGTGGTGGTCAGTTGCTGGATTACGACCTCCAAGTACCTGACCGTCTTCCCTTTCAATTGGGCTGAATATCTGGCTGCCGAACGAAGCTCCTCTGTTGCCAGAGGTTCCATTTACGTCGTTGTCGTTTAATCTTTCATTTCTTTCTACCATTGCTGAGTTTTGCTATTTAACCCATAGCTGGACCCTACCCCATCAGGAGACTGAGAAAATTATGGTAAAGATCCTTTCCCAAGGAATCAACGCCGAGGAGAGCGGTCACCCATCCAACGACTGACCAGCCCCAATTTTGTTTAACCAGTCCGTTGACGACCTAACCCACTCTGCCACGGAAAAGCTAGAGGCTGAAGTAGCTCCAGGACTCATGCAGAAGAGTGTGATTCTAGAACGGCGCACTTAGTAAGAAAAGTGATGGACTCCTAAGGAGACTGGATGCAACCCGGAACCCCACGCTATAAATACCAACCAGACCGAATTAGAAGACTGTGATAGAGCAAAAAAAAAAAAAAATTAATAATAATAATAATATCTTTTTTCGATAGGCTAACTACTTATACATAATTGGGGTAGTATGCTAAAAGGATGAGTGCCCAGTAACTCATAATAATAATAATAATAATAATAATATTTGTGTACGCTGGAAACAGACCTTCTTTTCAAAACAAGTTTATTGAAAATAATGGCAGAATTCACAGAATTGATTTTGTACAATATTCTTTCAATTCTCCTTATGATTTTTCTTTCTGGCACGCTGGTATTATAAAGCAGCTGTCCAATGTTTCATCGTGCTGTAGGTCGTCAACGGAAATTTCGGGCGGGCTGGTGTTATCAAAAGCAAAACTGGTTATCAGGGACAGGCTGGGGTCGTCAACAGGTATACAGGTGGGTTTCGTAGGTCGGGAACAGGCCGTAGTCGTCAGGGGTCTATCCGGTATTTCTTGTTATTTCTTCTTTTCTGGTTTTCAAGGCGTCTACATGTTTCGGCCACCTCGTTTGGCCATCTTCGGGACGGGATCGCTGAGTGCAATGGTCTGTGTCAGATGTATTCACGCTATTTATTGCATTCGGTTGGCTTGAAGAAACAGGTACCTCACTTTTCATTGGGCAATACCTGTGACGTCACGAGCGATGTCATCAGGGGGCCCGTTGCTGGTTGGCTGTCCTCTTCGTGGGCGGAGCCTCATCCTTATTGGTGATGGTGGAGGTCCCCTCGAAGGGCGTGCTACCAGGTCGTCCTCAGGGCGAGAGCTTGAGCTGCGATCACCCTCAGGGTTACTAGGGACGTCCTCAGGATGAGGAGCTAATGCTTCTATCATCCTTCAGGATCCCTCTGGTGCGATGGTCGTTGTGGGGCGGTGTCTGCTGCTCTCCTGACGGCGGTGGGGAGGAGGAAGGTCTCCTGTGTGATGTTCAAACTGGGCTTCTCCCTCCCGATGTGCAGCGCTTCTAAGATTCGCAAACGACGTAGATCGGGTGCCTGGTCGATAACCTCGAAGTTACCGACGATGTCGCTGCGTCGGATTCTTTTATTATGGGCAGTCCTTGCATGATTAAATACGCTCCTTCCTGCGCGTGACAGGAGATCCTCTTGGAGAGGCGCATTGACGTCATCCCCCACCCGATGTAAGTTCCGAGGCATCCTCGGAGTTGGGCACGTGTATCTGTAAATGACGTTCGTCCTCTTCAAGGGATCCTGCAACGGTGCGGGGTTATTTTTCATAATAAGACTGCATGTTTTTTTACTTGTATAAAATATGATCAAGTTGATCTGCTTGTTGGTGTCGGTCGGAGAAACGTGATTCCTGATTATTTCCCGTATGGGATCAGCTCGTCTTCTTTATACCGCCGATGGAAGGTGCCCTTGTAGAAAAAATTAATTTTCTGCTGGGGGTCTGGGCGGGGTTCCTGTAGGTACCATTCTTCCATGCTCTTCCTGAAGACGTTCTGGATGCTTCGGTTGGTGTGTCCGTTGTTTACTAGGACCTGGGCTGCACGTTCCATCTCCTTATGGGTGTCTGCCCATGTTGAACAATGGGAAAGAGCTCTCCTGACGTAGGCGCTGATGGTGGTGTCCTTATAGCGTTCAGGGCATTCACTCCCGCCGTTCAGACACATTCCCAGGGTTCGTGGGCTTCGTGTAAACCCGTGTAGCGAACGCACCCTCCTTCTGTTCAACCAGGACGTCCAGGAAGGGAAGACGGCCATCATCCCCAGCACACATAGTTTGAAGTCGTCTGCGAGTTTCTGCAAACCTTAAGATCCGCGCCCCCTGGAGGCAGTATTGCATCGATGGATGTAGAGTCGCTGTTTACTAACGTTCCTGTAGATGAAACCATCGAAATGATCCTTGAACGTGTCTACAGAGACCCATCCACCGACCCGCTGAATATCCCCGAACACGCCCTTCGCTCTCTGCTGGAAATATGCACCAAGAAGGCTCCCTTCATTAACCACCATGGCCATATGTACTTACAAATCGATGGTGTAGCGATGGGATCCCCCCTCGGGGTCCTGTTTGCGAACTTTTACATGGGCATGGTGGAGGAGCGGTGTCTTTAGGAGCATTAGGAAGCCATCTATATACGTAAGATATATAGATGACACTTTCATCCAAGCAGGAACGAGGGAGGAGATCGAGGAAATACGTCAAGCCTTCCACACCAACAGCCGTTTACGATTTACCATCGAATATAGCCGTGATGGCCGTCTTCCCTTCCTGGACGTCCTGGTTGAACAGAAGGAGGGTGCGTTCGCTACACGGGTTTTTACACGAGCGAACCCACGAAACCTGGGAATGTGTCTGAACGGCGAGAGTGAATGCCCTGAACGCTATAAGGACACCACCATCAGCGCCTACGTCAGGAGAGCTCTTTCCCATTGTTCAACATGGGCAGACACCCATAAGGAGATGGAACGTGCAGCCCAGGTCCTAGTAAACAACGGACACACCAACCGAAGCATCCAGAACGTCTTCAGGAAGAGCATGGAAGAATGGTACCTACAGGAACCCCGCCCAGACCCCCACCCGCAGAAAATTAATTTTTTCTACAAGGGCACCTTCCATCGGCGGTATAAAGAAGACGAGCGAGCCCTACGGGAAATAATCAGGAATCACGTTTCTCCGACCGACACCAACAAGCAGATCAACTTGATCATATTTTATACAAGTAAAAAACATGCAGTCTTATTATGAAAAATAACCCCGCACCGTTGCAGGATCCCTTGAAGAGGACGAACGTCATTTACAGATACACGTGCCCAATCCGAGGATGCCTCGGAACTTACATCGGGATGACGTCAATGCGCCTCTCCAAGAGGATCTCCTGTCACGCGCAGGAAGGAGCGGTATTTAATCATGCAAGGACTGCCCATAATAAAAGAATCCGACGCAGCGACATCGTCGGTAACTTCGAGGTTATCGACCAGGCACCCGATCTACGTCGTTTGCGAATCTTAGAAGCGCTGCACATCGGGAGGGAGAAGCCCAGTTTGAACATCACACAGGAGACCTTCCTCCTCCCCACCGCCGTCAGGAGAGCAGCAGACACCGCCCCACAACGACCATCGCACCAGAGGGATCCTGAGGATGATAGAAGCATTAGCTCTCATCCTGAGGACGTCCCCTAGTAACCTGAGGGTGATCGCAAGCTCAAGCTCTCGCCCTGAGGACGACCTGGTAGCACGCCCTTCGAGGGTGGGGACCTCCACCATCACCAATAAGGATGAGGCTCCGCCCACGAAGAGGACAGCCAACCAGCAACGGGCCCCCTGATGACATCGCTCGTGACGTCACAGGTATTGCCAATGAAAAGTGAGGTACCTGTTTCTTCAAGCCAACCGAATGCAATAAATAGCGTGAATACATCTGACACAGACCATTGCACTCAGCGATCCCGTCCCGAAGATGGCCAAACGAGGTGGCCGAAACATGTAGACGCCTTGAAAACCAGAAAAGAAAAAGAAATAACAAGAAATACCGGATAGACCCCTGACGACTACGGCCTGTTCCCGACCTACGAAACCCACCTGTATACCTGTTGACGACCCCAGCCTGTCCCTGATAACCAGTTTTGCTTTTGATAACACCAGCCCGCCCGAAATTTCCGTTGACGACCTACAGCACGATGAACATTGGACAGCTGCTTTATAATACCAGCGTGCCAGAAAGAAAAATCATAAGGAGAATTGAAAGAATATTGTACAAAATCAATTCTATGAATTCTGCCATTATTTTCAATAAATAATAATAATAATAATAATAATAATAATAATAATAATAATAATAGTATAATTTCTGCCGTTTTTTAAACTTCTCCGGTGACGAAAGGACGATTCAGAGACGCTCCACAAGCAGGCAGTTTCAGCGGTTGTTGCTTGTTGTTCTTCAGAACAGCTTGCTTGCTTCAGTGTTTTCGAGTCCCTGGCTTGGTAACACTAGGTATGTTCAATGGCTACAATAAATGTTTGTGTTTTTTCTACAATAGATTTTTAAGTTTTTTTCTATTTTAAATGTTTAATGGCTACAATAAATGTTTTAAGTGTTTTTTTTTTGTAACAATAAATGTCTAATGGCTACAATAAATGTAAATGTTTTTATTTATTTTTTGATGGCTACAATAAACTTTTGAAAATGTTTAGTGTTGGTTATTGTAGTTTTGACCTTGAAGATGGTATTCAAGACAGTTTCGAAGTCCATTAGTATTAAGCTTAATTACGTTGCTTCGAATGGCATTTCTTTGAACTTTGGTTTTATACTGGCAATCGCATGAGTTGCTACCGATTTTTATTTTTCAAATTTATGCTGCATTGGATCTAGTTTTACGATGCAATTGGATTTAGTTAAGTAAGGATTAGATTAGTGAGGTTTAACTCGACCAACAATTCCTTCCTAACAATGGCCATATAAATTGTTTCAAATTTAACTCTTTGTCGGCTTCAGTGGCAATAAATTAATAGGTTATCTGTATTTATATCGGTATTTATAAAACCTTGCTGCTCAGTCTTGTTTTGAAACATAACAAATCCAATGGACACTGCTGGTTGTAACCAATAGTCAGCCCTTTGTTATTTCCACTTTCTATAATATTTTGGGGTTTAACAAATTGTTTTTCTGGTGCAGGTGTGTCGTTAATTTAACCTCGCCACAATTGAGTTGTGGAATTCTTAAATGTGCCAATATCTCATGGCTACACAAAATTATTAGGTAAGAATTTCTTATATTCTTAGTTGGCCGACTTTAGTAACCCCCCAACATTTATTTTCGTGTTCTTTTGAGTTTTAAATTTACTTTGCATAGCGTAAATAGTCTTTATTTTACTTTAAAAAAAATTAAAGTTCCATAAAGTATTTTACCTTATTTTTTCAGAATGAAAACTCGTGCGAGTTTTCATTTTGAGTTTAGTTTTTGTTTGAATGCAATTTCAGAATTTTTAGTTTATATAGGTTTTTTTTTTATTAATTTCCAGAACTTCGAGAGTTAAATTTTTCCAGCTTTGAAGATTTAACATTTTTACAATGATTGTTCTGAAGTTGTTTGCAGTTTTAAAGTATTTTGTGTTCATTTCTTAGTTTAGTAGTTTTAATCTTTTAGCATTAGGTTTGTGAGTTTAATGTGTGAAAGTTTGTCAGTTTGTAGAGTAAATTTAGTATTTTCTTATTACTGTATTTAAAATTCAGTATTCAAACTCTTTTTCACTTTAATTTTTGCCTTTATGGTTCATGTGATTTTTAACCTCGTAAAGGTTAGTTATATGTCTATTAATTTTTTAAGTTTGAGAGTGATTTTGTTTGAGAGTGAATATCTGCTTAAAAAACTAGGAATTTGGGTTTGAGAGTGAATATGGGTTTGAGAGTGAACTTGGGTTTGAGAGTAAATTAATATTTGATTCAAAATTACCGGGAAATTTGGGCTTGAGAGTGAATTAATGTCTGCTTCAAAAGACTAGGAAATAACAGTTTGAGTGAAAAGGAGTTTGAGAGGGAATATCTGCTTCAAAAGACTAGGACATTTAGGATGAGAGTGAATTTTTCTTTGGCCACTTCCCAAGTCCACCTTTGTCGGGGTGGCGGTGCCACCTGTCAGGCAAAGGTGGACTTGCCTAGTTGTGCATGGTGACTTTTTAGTCTCCATGCACTACAGGAAGTTCAAACCAACCAAACAAACAACTAATGGCTTAAGTTATAACTGCAAAGTTTTGATTTTACCAAGGACTTACGATAAGTCAGATTTGGAACTTGAAATATAGGATAGGTTTGGAACTTGAAATATAGGATAGGATTAGGGTGAAGAGCCTGTTAATTTTATATAGATGCAAGGATTAGGATGAAGGTAATAAACTCTTGTTATCTTTTAAGAAAGCTGGGAATAGATTAAGGTAAAAAAACAAACTTCGTAGACTTTGGTTGACAACACAGGTTAATAGCAGAGGATATTACAGTACTTTAGCATTTGTTTCGTCATGAGACACAAGCTTTCATTTGTTAATGCAGCTGAGAATTAGGTAGGGGTAGATGTGACATACTATTAAAACAAAACATAATTCCCACAGGAGCTAGACGGGTAATAGGTGGGTCTTTAGAATTTTGTAAGGTTGCCTAGCTAGGTCTAGGGATTTTAAACAATGACACTGCTGTCGTGTATTGTTAGGTAATTATAATAGGCTGGTTATACTGTAATTTTAGTGGAACTTTTAATTCAAATTCAGGCAGTCTCGTTATCGTCATTCCGTAAAATTTCAACACCCCGCCCTCAACCTTCGTAGGCCCTTTAAGCAATACTTTTAGTGTAGGTTATTAATTAAAATTCTGATTGCATTCCCATTGCCTATGTCCAGTGACCCATACCTTCATCCTCCTTTCCTCCAGCTCTGAAGCTTGCTTTGGGAACCCTTTATTCTGGCTTTTTCCCAACTTTCACAATTTGTCATCCCTTGGGGTTTTGAAGTTTGTTCCCTTAAAGACTGGATACTAAGGGACGAAAGTTGACAGATGGTAGTGTTTGCATTGAAAGGCACCGTTGATAAGTTATATAGGACTTAAGTTCGGTGTGGTTGCCTCTGTGTACAATTGGTGCTCTTGAAGGATGGCACCCTCTCCTGTTATCTTTATGGCAGTTTGAAGTAACAACGGTAATACATGGGGCTGTTAATGTTAAAGTTTACTCTTATGATATAGAATTAATTATGTCCTTAGAATAAATAGCTTTTGGGACTATCAGGCAATTTTCCCTTTAAATAGGGTTGTTTATGTCACGGAAACTTTTAGCATATAAGACCAGTCATATTTTTCTTATGCACAGGCTCTTGGTGTAGCTGCAGCAGACCATATCGATGACCCTAATGCTAATGGAAAGCAACGCCTTGCGTAAAGATGGGATATATATCCTGTGAGGATTCGAAGGGATCTGAATTCGGTTTCCCAGACAACTCGTGCTTAACTTCCAGTCCTAATGGCTATGTGAAGGTTATAATTAGTTTGCTAAACGTTGAGCAGGCAGCAAATTTTAAAGTGATTAAAGCTAATTACTGTGACCGTCGATAGTTAGCTACAACACAAGCTTTAGTGATGGACTTGGTAATACGTGTATCTAGTTAGGCGATGGCAATGAGGGATTTTTGCTTACTGCCTTCTTCATTAAAAAAAAACAGTTTGTGGCCTTGTCTCTGGCTCGACAGTTCTTTTAAGGTTAAAATTGCTTAAAGGACTTCTTAAGGATGGGCGACGTGCTTCTGGTCCTTGGTTTAGTTTTGGCGATCTCTTGGTAATTATTAGTTTAGGATTGAGAGTAATCTGAGTTCGCTACTGAATAGATTGCCAGGACAATAACCTTAAAATCGGAGGTTTACCTTTTATCCTGGCTACGAACCACAAGCTTCGAGTAGCTCAAGTTAGTATCATCCTAGGTAGAGAGGTGCAATAGGATGTAACGTGAACCACATAGCAATCCTGGAGAGGGCTTCCGGTCAGGGGGACGCTATTCGGCGTTACTTTGGTTTATCTAAGCTTTGCCTACTCGAGGTGCTAGCACTGAAAGTATGGTAAAGTAGACGGCCGTATCAAGATATCGTTTATTGATGTAATCTGTCGACTCCTAGTATAGAAATGGGTCTGTGTAATATTTTGATCCCCGAGGGGCTAGTACTAAATACGGCGTCCCATGGTGAGCGTAGATCTTGCATTAATCTATCTCGCTGCTTGTGACTCTTATCAGTATGCTTTTTTTGCTAACCAACCTCTAAGGCCACTGCCCAGTGAGGTGATAATTGATTAAAACTGCACAAACATTCTTAGGGTAGGGCGAGGTCTGCCCAACGAACTTTGCTCGATGTAAATTCAGAAGCGGAAAAGTCAGAACCTTATCGGCTGTTTCTTCGCTTCTGACGTCACATCGAGCAGAGTTCGCTCGAACGTGTGGACTGGCCGAAATGCAGAATGGTGTATTGTTTGGAGTGGGTTTTTCATTTGAAGATTCTTAATCGAATCGTCGTTAAAGTTGATTATCCAGAGGAGGGTTTTTATTTATTTTTTTTAGATTAAATTTGTTCATATGGGACAACCCCACGGCGCTATTGACTTGAAATTCAAGCCTCCAAAGAATGTTATTTTTAACATCGCAACCCTTCAATTTTCACTTTGTTTCGTTGTATTTGTTTTTTTTATGTTTGTTTGTATGGTGTTTATCATCTCCTTCCATAAGAAACCTTGATTGTGACAGATCGGGTATAGCCTTAATAAGGGCTGCTTAACGTCCCTTGCAAATTAGGTTTATTTGTTCCGTAAATATGACAATTTGCTTTGGGAAGTGGTGCTCGTGGAATATTCATAGTTTACAGCCTTTGCCTGAAACTTTCAAGACGTGGTTTAGAAGTCACGTAAAGCCGTTGGTCCCGTTGCTGAATAACCACTGGTCCCATGCAACGTAAAAACACCATACAAACAAACAAGCAATAACAATGACTTTTCCGTTGAACACAGTAATGATCACCATATTGTTCTCGATGGTCTGCTCGTTTATACCTCGTTGTTAAGCTCTATTTTCTTCGAAAATTCCATAAAAAGAAATATGCATGCATCTCAATACATTATATCCCGATTTCATTTTCTCTTCCCAATTATCCCTAATTCCACTTACCGTACCTCGGTCTGTCGCTGCATTGAAGACATCAATTTGTGGCTCCCCAATGATCTCAATGACACCCATTATTATATCATAACAAACTCACAGCTGATTACAGAACCTTTGACTCCTATCAACATTTAACATTCTCAATTTTTGCTGAGACTCAAAAAATCTTCTATGCAAATTTCTTCAAGCGAAGCAACCACTCTCTTCTCAAAGGTCCTGTACGATCTTCTTGTGCTTTTGGCCCACCACTTCCTTCAGTCTAATCTTCGATGTACCAGTTGTGTCGAAAACCATCTAATCCTAAATGAATAAGCCACTCCCATTCCTCAGGAAGCTCTTACGACCCAGGGTTATATTTATTCTGGAAACTCAATCAGGTGGATAATCTATTTCAGCTTTCTGAGCTTCGTAACAATCATTATTACGCTTCAATCCATCTCTGTTACCAACTGTTAAAGTGTCGTTTGCAAGCACATGGCAATTCAAATTGTCACTTCAGGAATTACTTAATTAAGGTTCTTTGTAGCTCCCCATTGGTCCCTGGCTGCAACCCCCTTTCATTTCCTTTTCTGTGCCTCAGTTCATTTTCTTTTTCTTCCAACTCACTTTCCAATCTCTCTTAATAATAGTTTCATTGTGCAACTGCTTTGAGGTTTTTCCTTCTGTTATACTTAAAACCTTTTATTCTCTATTTCCCTTTCAGTAATGAATAACCTCATAGGTCCCAGCGCTTGACATTTGGCCCAAATTATATTATATATATATATATATATATATATACTATATATATATATATATATATATATATATATATATATATACTATTACAACAAACCACTTTTTTTATTCAATTTCTCATGAATTCTAAACTTACTGTTCTTTGAATTTACTCAACAAAGAATGAAATGATAGATCTCTTACTACATGATGTCTACTATGATGTATATTTTTCAGTTTTTTCCCCTGATATTTGTCAACATTTCTTTTTAACACTGCATTCTTGAATATATCATATTAGAAATACTCACCTTATACCGTACTAGACCGTTCAATAAAATGGTCAACTTGACAAGTTTCTCATAAAAACTTAATTTCATCAAGTATTTTTTGATCTGTCACTGTGTAAGATTCAACTGCCTGAGATACATCAACCTTTGTTTACGAACCCTTCTATTCTTCTCCGATCATTTCAGCTCTTGCAAAATCTAAAGACATTCAAAAAAGGTTGCAGATCGGCGGGACCGAAGGGATGCTGCCAAGAAGATTAAGTAATGCCTATGGTGCACCGCATGAGGTGCCCTGGCGGGACCAGCCCCATACAGAGTGCATTTGGAAGAGTCCTCCGTAACACTGAGCACACACACACACACACACATATATATATATATATATATATATATATATATGAAATATATATATATATATATATATATATATATATATATATATATATATATATATATATATATATATATATATATATAAGTAAAGGTATAAGCCACGAAGGAAAAAAATAAACAATGGGGTTTCTGCAAGATCTTTGGACGTTCAACGTCTTTACTCAGCTGAGTAAAGGACGTTGAACGTCAAGAGATCTTGCAGAAACTGCATTGTTTATTTTTCCTTCGTGTTATACCTTTATTTAATGGATTTATCTACGTTCCAAACTTTCGTGATTCAGTTATATATATATATATATATATATATATATAGATATATATATATATATATATATATATATATATATAAACTTTTACTTTCAGATCACTTTAGCTATTTTAGACTTTACATTGTTCTTTCCTTGTATCGATTATTGTGTCAGTACTCAGTTTATTCAATTATCTGAAAAATATAATTCTAATTAGGAATTAGGTTCAGCCTTCCAACGCAAACAACAACAACAACAAAAAGTAATAATAATAATACAGGAAGGAGACCCTCTTTCAAACAAACGGGTATTATTCAAAGATAGTGCTGCATCAGCTGCATTTAACTTGTAAATAGTCTTCTCCATTTTCTGATAACTGCTTTCTCTCTGCTATTGCAACCGGCTAGTATTGCACCGATATGATTCATCAGGAGGAGTCAATATCAGGGAAATTATTGCATTAAATGGATTTATCACAAAATGTATACACACACACAACACACACACACACACACACACACACACACACATATATATATATAAAATATATATATGATATATATGTATATATATATATATATATATATATATATATATAGATATATATGTATACATATCATATTATATATATATATATATATATATATATATATATATATATTAATATATATATATATACATACATATATCAAGGTATAAGTCAATGTTAGGTTTAGTAAAACTCTTGTAGTGGCCAACGTTTCTCTCGGTATTGTCCAAGGATGATCACGGCAGTGGGTCGGAGTAGACTGTAGATGCTGCACTATACTGTAAGGGGGGGTGGGGGCTTAGGATAGGATGAGGGTTCGGTTACAACCGATTTAACCCCCTGTGGGATCCCCCAGAAGGAAGGTAAGGTTTTGAAGGGGGAAGTGGGGGGTTGAAAGAAAGGTATAAGGGAGAGAAGTAAAGAATGGGACAGACCCATTTGTCTATTTAGTGAACAATTTAGTGCTTGATATTTCTTTGTATCGTTGTGGTTTGAGTAACTGATAGTTTGTTTATATATACAAGCAATTTTACCTTTCAAACTGGAGATCGATGACAAACAAATTTACTTATGCTTATTTCACTATAATGGGCATTATGTCTGTCCGTTCGTCTGTCATTTAATCACGGCCAAACGGCTGGTCCCATGGGCATGAAACTTGGCATACGAAACTCCTCTGACTCTTATGATAGATGATTTATATCAAGAAAATTTACCTTCACAAAAAGTTACGTTCTAGTCAGCTATGCTTCTCTGCCAATTTGTAAACTATATCTCCAAACTGTACAGCGGTTCGCCTTGCTCCATGGTCAATGATCTCTGGCACTATTGTTTTTTGTTAGCGGACAGACAGACAGACAGACCTAAAGCCCATTATAGTAAGATTGTCCGTTTTAACGCCAGGAGTCGCTTCGACGGTTGCTGTGCAGGCTAGTGTCTTGCTTCAATTTTCAGTCACGGTTTTCCACCCTTCCCTTGAAACGGACGGAGGCATAACGTCCATTAGGGAGGGGGGCCGGTGGGGGGGGGGGGGGGGGAGGCGGGATGATAAAAACCCATTATAAACCATCCTAGAGGTCCCCACTATAACCCTGCCAAGTTTCATGCCCATCGAACCCACCAGCCGTTTGGCCGTGATTAAATGACAGACGAATGGACAGACATAATGCCCATTATAGTAAGACTAGCTGACCAACCCAGCGCTGCTCAGGGTAACTCTGAATGGCAACAGATAAATTCTCTCTCTCTCTCTCTCTCTCCTCTGTTTCTTACCCTCTTTCTTCTCCCAAACTCCCTCTTTACTCTCCCTCTCTCACTTCCTCTCCCTCTCACTCTCTCTCTGTCACACCCTGCTCAACCCCGACCCCCTTTGGTGACATTGATGTCTTACCCCCACAGTATTCGACAGTAAGTCATATTTAATATGTATACCGAAAATCGAAAGTCATATTATTTACTACGTATACCGAAAATTAGGTAATACAAATTTGTAACATTATTAAGTCTACGGGATGAACCAGCCCATTTTCTGGGAAGGCACCCCGCCCCCTTCGGCGCCTTTGGTGCCTTTTGTTGCTTGAAACCCCAATATAAATCATCCTAGGGGTTCCCACTATAACCCTGGCAAGTTTCGAGCTCATCGGACCAGCCGTTTGGCCGTGATTGAATGACAGACAGATGGACAGATATAATGCCCATTATAGTAAGATGTGGGTCTGGTCGAAGGTTCTCCAGAAGTGTAGACTCCAATTTGGGAACGTCCTCCCTCTTAGGGATGGGGGACTCAAACCACAGTGCTTTACAGTGTTGCTGTGTCTTGGTAAGTATGTTAGTTTATTTCGTGCTCTTTTCCCGAATCAGATCAGAAATTGCAGAGTATTGGTTAAAGTTAGTGAGTGCAGTGAGAGTCTTACCACTATTTTGTGCAAGAGAGATTGTCACCTGGGACGGAGTAGTTTACAACTTCAGCGCTCTTTTTTGGGGTTTCTTATTTTTCTTAATTTAAGCATCCCAGATGGTTATAGGCCGAATCTTAAGATGCAGTCAGGATTTACTCAATATATAGTGGTAGGTCAGCAGGGGGTCAATCACCTGCTGGTTTTTCATTGGTAAGTTGCGCAGTGTGTTCCTCCTATTGTTTGTAACAAGTGTCTTTTAAGATACCTCTCGTCGTTGAAGGTTGTGCTGTTGCAACCTGGCAGACAGTTGAGGTTCGGGTGTGACGTCACTGGGAGTTGCATGACAAATGTTCATTGGCTGCTCGTCTCATCTGGTATTCTTGTCTCTGTGTCGTATTCAGTGAGGCTTCTCTTGTTGTATAAGGAGTGCCTCGAGTAGTTGTAAGTGTCACTGGTCAAGGACTCTCCCTATTATTTTAGAATTCTTGATAACACCATTGTGGGAGATGGCTTCCTGGTGTGCTGTCCCGGAATGGTCTCTAATTGTCCCTCTCATGTGTAGGAAGAAACATTCTTGGATTGTTTCATAGAAGTCATACCAATTTAAGAGCTGAGAAACCCACAGATGGGCCTAAGAAGTGGTAGACTAAATTCGTCTGCTTTAAAGGGTCTCTTGTTGGCGGGGTCAGATTGTTCTTCATGATCAGGTCCCAGGTACATTGATTTTGGTAGTAAATTATGACTTCAGTATGGGTCATATTTTCTCTGATGACTTTCCTCAATACATCCTCGTCCTCATGGTGACGTACATGCATTCTTGCCTTATAATACAGCTTGAATTTATCATGGGAGTGGGGCTGTGGTCTCTCACATTTGCTGATCCAGCACTGTACAGACTTCGTTGTTAATCAGCTGATTCACATACCCATTATTAATAAGCATGTGAGTGACTCAGTCGAGTTCTTTGTGAGTGCCCTGCCAGGAAGAATGGTGTGAGGGTCCTTCGGACATAGGCCCTGACTTTGGTGTTCTTGAACCTTGCAGGGCACTCACTGTTTGTCTACTTCGTGTAGACAGAAGTTCTTACGCCATCGTCCGTCTTGGAGACAAGGACGTCGAGAAAGGGGAGATGGCCTTTGTTGCTGAATTCGACGGTATAATTCAGTGAACTGCACTGCTGGAACATGTGCCGGACAGCTTCAACCTCTTCCTCGTTTTCTGTTTGTACAAAGACATCGTCGGTATAAGTGGCTTATTTGCAGGGTTGTCTAATATTGGAGAAAACTGTCACTTCTATGTTCCCATATGAAAGTTTGCAAAAATAACACCATCAGGGGAACCTATCACGACTCAGTCTTTTTGCTGGAACACCTGACCTATATGAGTGGAGAATGGGGCCATCGTGCAAATCTCGAGGAGGGTCTGCAGGGATACTTCTGGAAATATTCAGCTGTGGTGTAGAGGGGTTCCTGTAGATGCAGTCCATAATAATGTAGAATTCCTGAAAAGGAATTCTACATCCAAGGAGGCAAGAGTTTCTGTTCCTGGGGAGTCTCGGATTTCTTCATGGAATTCCGTTAATGAGTGCAGGCTATATCGGTTTGGCACATAGGGAGTCAAAATTTGATGAAGGTGCTTGGCCAGTCCAGACGTGAGGGCGGGTGTCTTGCTGATGATGGGGTGGAGGGGGGTTCCATTTTTGTGTGTTTTTATGTCGCCATATCGAGAGCCAAGGTTGTAAGACGTCTCTGATAATGGGCGGGAGGTGTACGATACTGGTGGCTGTATTGACACCGCTAATGATGTCGTTGGCTTCTTTATTTATTTACTACCAAATAGATGTAACCGGGACCTTATCATGAAGAAGAATCCTATCCTGGCCGCAAGAGACTCTTTGAAGCAGATGAATGTAGTCTACTAATTCTTATGCCCCATCTGTATGACTCCCTTGAAACTGCCCAAGATGATTTCTTGCTATACACAAGAAGGAGCAACTAAAAACCATACCTGGACAGAACACAAGGAAGCCATCTTCCACGACAATATTGTCAAGAATACTAAGATACCAGGGAGAGTCCCTGACCAGCGACGTTTACCACTACTCGAGGCACTCCATATACAACAAGAGAAGCCTTGACTAAATATGACACAGTAAGTGTTCTTCCTCCCCACCAACTTAAGAAGACATATGATGAATATAGATAATAATATAGATAATACCAGACCGAGTGAAACCCCTGACCCAAGAATACCAGATGAGACGAGCAGCCCAGCAGCCAATGAAAATTTCAGCCGCTGTGACTTCACGCAAAGTTATGCAATGCCCAGGGATGTCGCATCTCAGCCTCGGCAGTCTGCCAGGTTACAACAGTGAGACCTTCAATGACGAGAAGTATCTGAAAGAAACATCCTCCAAGGATAGGAGGAACGCACTGTGCCACCAACCAATGGATAATCAGCGAGTGGTTGATCCCCTGCTGACCCACCAATAATGGAACCTTCACTTTTTCAGAGCCTTTGCACTGCCTTCTTCACATAATTACACATTAATAATTAATAACCACAACACAAAAAGACCACAAACACTACACTGATGAATACAAGACTGCCCCATTCTTGATTCCTCTCCTTGATGCCTTCTTTACACCCCCCCTACTTCCCCCTTCCAAACCTTACCTTTCTTCTGTGTGGCCCTTAGGGGTTTAAATCGATTGCAATCAAACCCTCACTCTACCATATCACCCCTCCCCCCCCTTACGTTACACTACATCTACTACAGTCTACTCCTACCCACTGCCGTGATCATACTCGGATGATACCGAGAGAAAGGTTGGCCACTACAATGATTGACTAAACCCAACATTGACTTATACCTTGATTTATTGACTTACAATCTGTAATAAATAAATTCAATGCAATAATATACCTGAAATTGACTCCTCCAGATGAATCATGTCGGCACAATACACGCCGGTTGTAATAGCAGAAAGAAAGCAGTTATTGGAAAAACAGAGTAGATTATTTACAAACTAAATGAAGCTGATGCAGCGGCATCTTTCAATAATAATAATAATAATAATAATAATAATAATAATAATAATAATAATAATAATAATAATAATAATGATAACAACAATAATAGAAGTGTGGACTCCTAAGGAGCAGAGCAACCCGGAAACCCCACACTATAAATACCACGAGTCCGAAATTGGAGGACTGTGATAGAGCAAAAAAAAAAAAAAAAAAAAAAAAAAAAAAAAAAAAAAAAACAATAATAATAATACTCCTTTAACTGTGCTTCTTTTTCTTCTTATCAAATGTATACTTTTAATTACTCTTTCTACGTATCCAGATACCATTAATACGGACAGGAAATATATATAGATGACTTTCACCTCAGGGCCCAAAGCTTCATCCCAGTAGCGAATAACTGTACTTTCAAAGTGAGGAAAAAAGAAACGAAGATCTATGAAATACATTTTATTACACATGTTCAATCTGGAGATGTTTGAATAATGTCATTGTATTATTATAATGCACTCTTAGTACCAATTGTTTCTTCAAAACGTGGCACCTGTATGCTTTACTATCATCATCTTAACGACAAGAATGTGATTGAACACAAGCCTATAGCTCATGGAAGTGCTCTGCCAGAAGAGCAAAAAACACAGTAAAAACATGGCCATAAATTACACATAACCATTCCGAGATACATGGAGGCATAGACATGCTCCTTTCTTAGATATATAGAGGCGGCCTGTCTGGGACAAGACAGTTTACGAGCCATAGTTATGTGGAAACAGAATGAGGGGGGGAAAAAACACAGTTGTCTCTGAAGGTCTCTATCGACACACTTACTGATCTGATGTATTGGTTAAAGCTCATATCTAGGACAGTGGGGAGTTGTTAGTAGAGGTATCGACTACCTGGATGGAATGGAGATGACTAGTTTTCAAAGGTTAGAATGAGTTCTATTCTGAAACGCTTCTGTTTCCTGGTGTCACTTAGATTCTACGTGGGAGGGGAAACGCTAGACAGGAGCAAGAGAGAAGAGTTGCACAAGAGAGACAAGTAGAACGAAAAAACAGTGAGGCTGCTGTAACTGTGTCCTATAGAGAGCTGTACATCACTATCCCACCTGGTCTGAATCAGTCACTGTTAAGGATATGTCAAGCAGAACAATTTACGTACAAGTCCATGGGATGGACTGCTTTTACAATATGTGGTTAGAAACCGCCCGTCGTATTTCTGAGGCTGCAGAGAAACGCTTGTTCAAGGGATGACATCTGGAACATGTAGGAATCCAAATGGCCTTGAAAAGTCAGTTTATGCTGCTTACCCCTCAATGGAAATCCTGTCGAACCAAAACACCTATGTTGATTACAAATACTCCAAGCTTCTGTTGCCTGCCTAAGAAATAAGATAAGCAAATATCATCATATAGGTAACACTTATGTATCATAGATGAACATCTATTTTTAATCTTAAGCGTAGAGATCTCCAAAGGGTGGCAATGTGCCCACAGGCTCCTTTAGAACTAGTTTTGACACTCGCTTGTTACATATTATATAATTCACATCTGGCCACCTAGCGTGTTACTGCAGTCTCCCATTCTCATTTGTAAGCAGTTGTTTATACCTTCAGTTCCAGAATTACCTCAGCAGATTTATGAGATGCTACCTTCAAAACATTTTTGATGCTGCAGTAGTCTCTTCGTCTACTGAAACCCTGCCTACCAGTGGAACATTCTTCAGACAACGGCTCTCTCGGTTTAGGGAGACGTACTCATTTTTCACAATCTCGTCTCTCGGGCTACACTTCCACAAACCACTAACCATCTCTTGTTATTACTGAAGTATCCGCACATCTTTTTTCTCATATGACTCGCCACAATATTTGAAGAGTTCCTTTACAGTGGTATTGGACAAAAAGTTGGTCTCCTTACTTCGTAAACCTTGCGAAAGACACCAATCATTGGTCTTCACAGAATATACGTAGACGCAATCTAAAATAAAATATCTGAAATTGTTTTGTGTATTTTTTTTCTCTGTTTCAATGTATTGTCGTCTTTCACAGCTTTTATAAAAGAGAAGAAAAATTCTCAGTGAATAAATATCTGTTTCAGACACCATTAGATCCTACGGTATGCTTGACTTACTCCTCACTTTATTTAAAAATATTCATTACGTATTTTGTTATTCTGCGAAGAAACACTTCCACAAGCGCTACTTCTGTTCTTCGGATTCTGGCATTCTTCTGGCGAAAGCCACTTCTCTCCTTCTCGCTCTTTCGTTCCTTTCAACTTTCTTCATTACTGTTCTCAGTTCAACGATGCATTTATATATCACTGGAGCACCGAAAGCTCATAAGAACCTGAGAGTTACAAGGTTATTATCCCGGCTCTTCTTCACTAAAAAAAAAAAAAATAATACGTAGGACAGCAAAGCGTATGATGTACACTACATTCACAAAGATCTCAATATCAGGTTGGCTTTTCATGTCCTTATTCTGTATATATATATATATATAGTTACAAAAACTTGCTATGTAAACTAGCAACGATAATTAAAAGCATTTGGAATTTGTCTTTACATGAAATACATGAAAAATGGTATTTTGTCAAGAACTCTCTCATCTTGTAGTCTTAAAATGGCACTTAGACAAACGTCGAATTGGTCTAATTACTGGGAACGTACTACGATAGGGTGAAATAAAGGAGCAAATGTTCAACTCTTCCAAGTCGAGAGTATTGGCAAGGTGATGAAATGTGAAGGATATTCGTCACACTAATGAGTGGGCTACTTAGGAAACTTACCAAGAAGTCCTTCAGGCTCGTAGCTTATCCTTCGTGGCCCCCTTGTTTCTTTATTTATGCCGAAGCAAAAATAATACCATTTTTTATGAGGAGCGACTGTTATTTACATAAAAATGCCATGTAAACAAACCTTCATAGGAACACTCTAATTATAAATCGAAGGTCAAAAAAGTGATGGGGACATTTACACTGATTGTGTATTATGGACAATGTTGAAAGGAAATAGGATATATATATATATATATATATATATATATATATATATATATATATATATATATATATATATATTAGAGACAGCGAGAGAGAGAGGAGAGAGAGAGAGAGAGAGAGAGAGAGAGAGAGAGAGATTGCACGAATGATTGTGAATAAGTCTGTATGACTCACACCTATATGAACGATACTCTTGCTCATTTATCTCAGAACTTCCAGACTTGCAGCACGAAGAAACAGGTGGATATTGATTTTTATGGAACTTATCGATTATGAATTAAATCCCTTTTGTTATTTCTGTTGTCGTCTGAAAAGCAATTGTGCATATGTAAGTATGTCTAGCAATATATATATATATAATATATATAATATATATATATATATGTATATATATATATATATATATATATATATATATATATATATATATATATATATACATATTGCAATCTGTAATAATGATTAGAAAAGTTTGCCGGGTGATTTTAGCAATTTAGTGCATAATTTTTGTAACAGTGTTTAAGATCTATTTGGACAAGAATATTGACATAAAAAAGCTGACATTCACTTTCGAGGGAATTTACCATAGATATATATATATATATATATATATATATATATATATATATATATATATATATCTATGTATATATATATATAGATTATATATATATATATATATATATATATATATAGATATGAATATGAGAAGTTTATAATGTGCAATATTTTCAGTTCATTATCGAATGAATTCTTATAAGCCTTCGTGATTATTCAGGTAATAAGTTCCCTTATTCTTAGCTTTCTTTCATTTACATTGTTTATGAAGCCAGTCAAATTATATCTGTGATGCTTCGATATTTTTCTTTCATCTCAGATTCTTCTTTTGTCTAGTTTTAAGTTTTCTGACAAAGAAATCCGCCCTTTATTCTGCCCATCGTATATTGATCATCCACCCTCCGATCATCAAACATACCGAATTGCAACCCTCTAGCCTCAGTAGTTTTGATGAAATTTAAGGTTAAAGTGTAAAGTGGGGAGATTTATTGTGAAGGCATCGCTAAGTGTGGAAAGTCATCTGTTGGATAGTAGTTAGCAGCGCAGCCTGATTGCAATTCTTAGTCCTCACTCATGTCAAGCTCTAGTAACTATCTTCGGTATGAATTTAGCAAGAAAAAAATTTAGACTAAATGCTCTTTTAGTTTTCTGTCAAGGAAAACTATTGTGCCGACTTTGTTTGTCCGTCCGCAGCTTTTCTGTCCCCCCTCAGATCTTTTAAACTACGGAGGCTAGATGGCTGAAAATTGGAATGTTGATCATCCACCCTCCGATCATCAATGGATCAAATTGCAGCCATCTAGCCTCAGTAGTTTTATTTCCTTATTTAAGGCTAAAGTTAGCCGTAAACCTACATCTGGCAATGCTATAGGACAAGCCACCACCGGCTCATACAGAAAATTCGATTTTACTTTTTTTTTTATTTGTTATATGATTGATATAGATAAACTGGAAGTTATTCACGGATTCCTTCTTATTACAACTGGATAATACTTATAGACTGCGCGTATTAAACACAGTACCAATAGTTTTCCATTGACGTTTGCTTACTGCTGTTTCCAGTCACCGTAATGGGAACGTTTTTGGCGCCAAAGACTGGAGATTGACGATTCGATTCTTATAACCATAATCCTTTACAAGATTTATCTAAGAATAATTCAGTATGAAAGTGAATGTCAGCCTCTGAGTTGAAGAGAAGGGTCCTATGAGCCATTCTGGGAGAGAAGACTAATAACCACCTCTGGATCGTCCTGCATAAATGAACACAGACATGATGAGTAGATTTGTGAACACACGTAAAATGAAGAATCACACGAATGAATAAGTGTATTTGAATAAAAGCTTCGAAGCTACGAGCAGCAACAATACGGCAAAGAGTCAGCGGAGCAATGGCAGTCACTGACTGACTGCTCCTGATGGAATCTATTTCCGCTCCTGATCCATCTGTTGTCTCCGCCCTGTCTCTCTGTGTCCCTGGCTTCTCCTCCGACGAAGCAGAAGGGGAGCAGGCGTGGCGCGCGTCCGAGGTGTTGGCGCGTGAGGATGAACAGGTGTAGCAGAAGAAACAACTTGAGGAGGAGGAGGATGGAGGATGCTTCGTCGAGCGCCGAGGAGTCAGCTCTGGATGTGACCTACGAAGGTGAGCATCAACATGGCGGCCACGACCAACCCAGCGGCTTGTCGTACCTGGACGATGCTGGCGCTACCTGCGGCCAGCAAGTGGAAGGGAGGTGGTGAGAAAGGAGTTCAGGACGGTTTGGGGGGTGGGGGTTATGGGGAGGGGGAGGGGAAGAGAAAGAGGTTTAATATTAGAAGTCTGCCATTCCTACTGCGTGGACAGGGGGGAGGGATAGGGGGGATTAGAAGCTAAAGTTCAAGCGATGGCCTAATCCACATGCATTCCGGATTTCAGGCGAGAAATTCAATTTCATGTTGATTAAAGCTATTACGGTGTCCTCTTAGCCCCATTCAGGCGTCACAATGGAATGTAATCCGGTGCTTCTGGTCCCAACAATGAGTCATTATTTGGCCTTCGATCATGTGAAGGCGATAAATGCAACCGGTTAATGAACTCCCGTCCCTTTTATTTCCCAAAATAAATCATCCCTCCCTTAATGGGCCATATTTAGCATGAAGTGGAGGGCATAATGAAAAACGAAGATATTATTAACCGCCCTGGACACCATTTTGGCGAAACATAAAAGAAAACTCTACTGAAGACAGAAATGCATCAGCAGTTACTATTACCACTCAATATCTTTAATATTAATTTGCCATTAGATGGACAATGATATTAACTCAGAAAAAAAGAAGTTTCCTGAGGTTATTCATCAATGTTTAATCTTTATTTCTATTGAGTTTCTAATAACTTACGTTACAATAATTAATATTTAGGATGTGTCCTGTAAATTACTTACAATATTGGCAGGGTATTTTTCGCGGTCATCATTTATAAAGGATTTTTTGTTTAAACTATAACTTTACATAATCTATCATTCACGTCTGGTGAAACTTGCTGTAACTTCCTTTATGAATGAGAAAGAAACATACTGAACAGTTATCAAAAGTCAGTTATGACAAATATCGAAGTTAAAAATTGAAAGAAAAAAAATTCATGCAAATGTTAACATTTCTACCACTTATCTACTTAAAAAAAATCAATAATTAAAAGGAAGGAAGGAAGGAAGGGTGGTTTTGGAGTCGTACAAAGTTTTGACTATCAACACCCAGTTAGTTAGATACACTTAAGCTACCTGTGATTGGTATTCCCGCTGACTCGACTAACTCGAAACTAAACCCTAATCATATTTTACACTTAGCAGCCAACAACCTTGCACGTCATAGTATCTCTTTTAAATCTATTGATTTACTAATTTTTTTTCTTTAATAACGTTTGCGACCCGTATCGTCACCTTCGTCCATGCTCCTGTTTGCATATCTCCAAGAACTTTAACCAGTGCCACACCATCTTTTACCTTTTTACATCTCTTTGCTTTTTCTGTTTGAAGCCTTAAATAAGCTACTCATTTCATAAGTGGTTTAACATCTCATAGAACGTTTCCAACCATAATTAAATCGACTTGGTTCGCAGTTTCACTATTCCTTGCATGATGCATCGAGCACAATTTTGCCTAGTCGATTCTTCACCAATGAATAAATAATGACTACCTAAACCCCATACATTCCATATCCACCACTGGCATCCATTCTTTTCAGTCCATAGCTTGAGTAACTTCCTTTAGAGTAAGGAGGCATTCACATGCAGTCCACAGCTATTGCAAAGAGTTTCATTCATTTGTTTCACCATCTGTAACTACTCCATTCAGTCTACAGCCATTCTGAATTCCCGTAGAGCTATTTGGTTTCTTGTGATGCTCACTCAGACACTGACTCATTCTAAGTATAATACATGATCCTCGGTCCCTGATCTCTCTAGAAGCAGTGTGTGTTTCATGCGATTTAGTATAATATATAATTAACGAATCAATGACGTCACCCAGCCTTCACTTAACACAAGCAGTCTTTTACCGAAGACACAGTATTTCGCGACTATCACTTATATCCTCTCCTGAAACCGTAGTACCCCCAAGCGTTCAATGCTTCCGAGACCTATGAATCACTATCCAGTTTCCCCTCCTCCCTCCTCCCTCCCTCCCTAACCGCTTTCCATTAATCCTAACAGCCCTTTTCCGTCACAGCTCACCGGAATAGGCGGCGAGATCCCTTGACTCCATAACAGGAACGTTATAAGTGAGCTGACCGTCGACGCTGTGTTGCTGAGTCTTCCGGTAGAAGGAGGAGACCTGAGCCGAGCAGCGGAGGGTCATCTCGCCATTCCGAAAGTGACTCCTGCTCACGTCGAATTTCAGGCCGAGACGCGTCTGCACCAGCCCGTTGGCGTACGTCGTGGGCTTTATGGGGACCAAGTAGTGATTGGGTACCTGCGAATATAAAAAAAAAAAAGTTGTAAACGTTATATTCCGGACTTAACGTGAAGTGGTCTTCGTAACTAATGCTCATACTTAGTACTACTCATACTAACAAAAAAGATCAGATAAAAAGGACAAATTAAACACGTTCAAATATTCTATGTTCTAAGAGGACCCACAAAATAATCGAACAGAAATATAGCCTCCAAATTCAGTACACCAAATAAATTAGAGTGTGCTAAAGTCTATGGACAAACAGAGCCAGGTTTCACCGACGAAAATTAAAATAAATATGCTTTATTTTATTAGAAATTATTTTTCTATACTGTTTAACAAGCACATTGTTTAATTTTTACATTTTCATTCTAATAAATAAATCATTAATACCCTATCCTAAAATTACTGGACCTTTAACTCAACGCGAAACACCTTTTTCAGACCTTTTCGAGGCTCCTCCATAGACCTTACCTAAACCCCACCCCACCCCCGACAAAAACAATAATAACAAGAAAGTAATTTGCAGGCTTACTCCCCGAGCAAGCGAAAAAAAACCTTCATCTCAAGATACTTTAGGATGTAGAGCAGAAACAGGGCTTAATGTTATGTGGACATTAGTTTAGGCGTATCAGAGAGACGGAACATAGTAGATGTAATAAATGTATGCTGACATTAGGGTGTGTATGTATTAGTTGTGAACTGGTCACGAGAAACATCTATCGAACATCTTCTGACGCTTATTACTCAACATTTCATAATCTAAATCGGTGGAAAAATATATTCCTATAGATTTTCAACAGTTTGTTGAAAAAGCTCGTAAACAAATCTATTCTCATTTCGTTTTTGGTTTGATGATAAAGTCTTTATGATGAATGACTAAAAGGAAATTTTGGAAATTAAAGAGACACGTCTGACACGTATTTCCTTCGATATTTTAACCTTGATTTCATTGGGAATGTTTTGTTATAAAACTTGCAAGAGTCAACCTTGCTTTTAGAATCTCGTTTGTGATTTGTACAACTGCAGAGTTCAGGGGAAAAAAGTGTCAGAAACTCGGTGAAGAAAATTCCTGGCCCAACTGCTATTGTTGCTCCTCAAAGTTACAATTGCCATTTAAAACTCGGAAGAGGATAGGAAACTTCTCCGTTTGAAATCGAATGTTTACTTTAAATGATTTATCCGTCACTTGTGCAGTTTTCTTTTAATTAATGTCTGTCACGGTTTCGGGCGTGAATTTTTTTTTACCTAAATTCAGTATTAGGTACATTCACCTCTAAATTAAAAAAAATAAAGAGATATCTTTTACACCACTGCTATGAACACGAAAATCAATGTTTCAACGAATGTCTTACTAACTATATACACGTTCGTTGACTTCACTATAGTAAATATGCGTTTTTGCAAGTTTTTCTATTAAAAGTTACGATATCCACACCCACCACATGAAAGAAAGATTACACACACACACACACACACACACACACACACACACACACACACACACACACACACACACACACATATATATATATATATATATATATATATATATAATTTAGTTAGTTTTCATTATTTTAAAGGTAAATTCGCTCAGCGATAAAGAGATATGGTAACAAAGCAATGTCTCCTCTAAACAGAGTTGCTTCAGATTTATGAAACCTACCAAATCTTTTCTCGAAAAAGTTTTGTTTGCAATAATATCTAAAATTATTTTGTTGGAATTGTGACAATTTTTTTTTTAAATGCCAAAAATTATGAATTATTTCTCTGTGTTTAAAAGTCATCAGCTTCGTCATTACGGAAACTACTTTATTGCCTCACGCATAAGTTATAAACATTACGTTCTTACTTTTCAATGTAAATTAAAAGGTGCTAAAATCTACGATCAAATAGATCCTTGTTTGACCAAAGAAAATTTAAATAAATACACTGTATTTTATTAGAAATATTTCTCTGTACTGTTTAACATGCACATCATTTTCTACATTTTCATTCTAATCAGCAAATCATAAATGCCCTATCCTAAAATTCCTGTATCTTTAACTCAACGCGAAACACCTTTTTCAGAACTTTTTACGCTTCCCTTCCCCACCCACCCTTTCTACTCTTACCCCTCAACAACAACAGTTTGTATAGGCTTACTCCCAAAGTAAGAGAAAAATTTCTTATATCTTACTATAATGGGAGTAATGTCTGTCCGTCCGTCTGTCATTCAATCACAGCCTAACGGCTAGTCCGATGGACATGAAACTTGGCAGGGTTATAGTGGGGACCCCTAAGATGGTTTATAATGGGGTTTCATCCTACCTCCCCCACCCTCCGAAGGGGGTGGGAGTGAGAAGGGATTCCCTGAAACGGAGCTGGTTCTGCCCGTGAAACGAGACTGGTTAACCCGTAGACTTTGTTACATTACGAATTTACATATATAACTTCCATATATATATGCTTGCTATAGTAGATTCACATTAACCGTGCATTTTGATGTTTAGGCCAGTCCCTTACGACGCTCCTGATTGGCTGTTGATAAGCCAATCACAGGGCTGGAGTTCACACAGGCAGGATGTGCGTTCCGTCTCTCCTGAGGGATACTTTTTCCAGCCCTGTGGTTGGCTTATCAACAGCCAATCAGGAGACATCAAATACACGGTTGATGTGAATCTACTATAGGATATGGAATGTCAGCTAATTCTCAGGGGAGGACAGATAATAATGACATCACACTGAGAAAACAACACATTTAAAAATGTACTGAAGCCGAATCTAAGAACTAAATACGGAAGAGGCGTCGTCTGTCTATGATTAGTTTTCTTTGCATTTAATACGTTCACTCAGCTTGTACTAATGATAAAGATAAGAGCACGAAAGGGCAGTACGTTAGTTGGAATTCGGTTTTCCCACAAACGGGTAATTAGCCTGGTTTATTAATTATTCAGCCTTTAGAGGAATCGACAACGAACCAATTATTATAACTTACTTTTCGAACTCGATCCCCGTTTGCAATACTAAAAAAAATAAAAAATAAAATAAAAACGTTTCTTTCCCCAGCGAGTATGTAGTAACGAAATGCAACAAAGACATGCCGTTGAAAAATAGGTCCAGTATTTGACGTGCGACAGTTCGTCATTACAGTAGGTCTGCAGCAGTGGTTCCAAATGTGGGGTGAACGCCCCACCAGGGACGGGGTTAATGGCCATTCGAGAATGTTTAAACCAAGTTAATGGTCTTTTAGGCCTCGTCCACTTGAATATACAAGAATTATATGATGAGTACGCTTTTGAATGAGATAATAATAGTAACATAGCAATGTTCCTTTCTACAGAATACAGAAGAGAGGTCTGTTCTCCATGCTGGGCGAGTATAACAAAATATAAGTGTCAGCATTAGAAACGAGTCTTTAACATTCTAAACGACCCAAATTGGTATGCATACATCCATTCACCCATTCAACTGAATATATCCTAGGCACCCCTCTCCCCCACCCCCCGCACCCGAGACCTTTGATATTTTATGCGGAGATATTGCGGTCGTACACTAATGGGAATATAGTCAACCCTGTGTATGGTCGTAACAATATATCGTCGTGGGCACACATTCACACGCGCAGAGTAGCATGCACTCACACACACACACACACACACACACACATGCAGCAATAATCGGCCAAAGGCAGTTTACGAAGGACATTAGTTAACAGAGCTGGAATCATAAATAGGGAGATATGGAGTGCCCGAAATCCAAAGGGACAAAGCCCCGCGTTGCGCCTAACAGAATCTAGCGCACAGGACCCCAATCCTCCTCCACTGTCTACGTTATTTTAATTAAATCTGTAGATTGTCGCTGAGATTTGTGTTGGGGAAGCTTACGTGTTGCCTGAGCCTGCTCCTGTGAAACTAGTACTGTCTCTCTCTCTCTCTCTCTCTCTCTCTCTCTCTCTCTCTCTCTCTTGGATACATCTCGAATTTCCAGGAGTATTAGCCTAAGGGAATGTTTCTATTACTTCCAAAATCTTGCTCAACTGTCTATTTTAATGTTAGTCAGTAAAGGCACACGTAAAATTGAAGCCTATCTATTCGGGACGGTTTTGAAGGAAAATAGTCATTCCTGCATCCTCATATCCAATTTAAAAAAATTTAAACTGTAAACTAAGAGAAAATACCATGGGAAAGGGTATATGTCAATTAAGATTTTATCAACTTTACGAGCTTTTTACGCTCAACTTGTGATGGAAAGAAAAGACGGTCACATGCGAAGACTTTATTTGTAACAGTATATATATATATAATATATATATATACTATATAATTATATAGTATACACACACACACATATATATATATCTTATATATCCTATATATATATATATATATATATATTATATATATATATATATATATATTTTATATATATATATATATATATATATATATATATATATATATATATATATATATATATATATTATATATATATATATATATATATATATATATAATATATATATATATCTATATAATATATATATATATATGGATATAATATATAATATATATAATTATATATATATATGCTAGTTATTAAGTTATTACTAACTATTCATTTCCATTTCTACCCCGCGCTTTATTTCATCCAATTTCTACTTCTATAGATGGAAAATAATAAATCTGCTCCACATGCAAATAAAGCTAAGGTCTTGGAAGACCAAAGGCTTTTTTTTTCTATATAGCTTTTTTATTAGTACTGTTCCCAGAAGCGATAATGGTAGTAGAGTAATAGTTTATTCTAATGGAATCTTACTTTTGGGGGGAATTCTTGGGGCATCTTATCTCACTAACATATTAACTTGTAAATACTTTATTTAGAAAAAAAAAAACATTGTATTTTCCTGCTATTAGTGAAGACGAGTTTATATCTTAAGCCTCGAATGTCAGAAAAAACTTGATTGTCAGATAAAATCCAGAATATGATTATATATAAGCAGACTGTCATTGAATCTATCCTCAATAACAAATGCTACAGTTTGATATAAATATTATATATTACAACTGCATTCAGACATACCGTCTTCATGGTAGTTAGTTCTATTGATTAAAAATTGACTACTCTTGTTCCATGTTTATTTTGTCTATCGTAGCTTCTATTATCTGTTTCATCTTTCTTTCTAAATATCTTTTCCCGTTGTGGTCCTCGCTCGTCTACTGATCTTAAACAAGGGGTGATCCGACCACCAGCTGACTAGGTGCGCGTGCAAGATTTTCCCCTCACGTATAAGTTGTAAATATTAAATACCTAACTTATCGTGAAGAGGTCTTTGTAATTAATGCTCATATATTCTTAGTACTACTCATACTAAAGACAAGTAACAAATAAAAAAGGACGCAAATTAAACAGGGTCATATATTCTCAGTTATAACTAGAAACACAAAAATGTTGAACAGACATAGTCTAAATTCAGAACACGAAATAAATTTAAACGCGCTAAAATCTACGGTCAAACAGAACCTTGTTTCACCAACAAAAATGAAGATAAATACGCCGCATTTTATTCGAAATACTTTTCTTGTACTGTTTAACATGGACATTATATATTTTTTACATTTTTATTTCAATAGATAAATCATAAATATCCTCTAACTCGACGCGAAATACCTTTTTACAGAGCTTTTTAGGATCTTCCATAGATTTTTCTTACCACCTGAACAACAACAACAAAGTAGTTTGTAGGCTTACCCCCTGAGTAAGTGAAAATAATGAAATTAATAATGGACCACAAACACGCAACGTGACAACATTGAAAAGTAGGTTTACGAGTACGAAATATTTATGTAGAGGAAATCTAAAAGTTATAAGGCGAATCACATTCCGACCACATCGACGATCGCTTTCTTTTCAAGAAGAAGCAAAGAATTCGATATCTGAAGTGAAACCTAATTATTTGTAACCTTGCCTCGTTTCCATCTGGTAAGCAAACAATTTCTAGTATCAAGTGATTTCTTCATTCTGCTCGAGATTAAAGCTCGTTGCAGTATTAGACATCTTAACAGTCGAAGAGGTGACGAAGACGGAGTTCATCTAAGTGATGCTTTCATCTCACTTTTTTTTTTTTTAATCACGTTAATGCATTCTTCATTTCATCCAACGCCGTCATTTGTCCCGCGCTAAAAGACGTCACTTCGAAACCATCCAATTCTTTAGAAAATTTCTTCTACGCTTTAAAATCTTCTTAGATAGAGCTGCAATGTACAGTTCTCTAACGACTTGAGGTTTCTCGTCTTTGCTTAAGACAATCCGGCTGCCATTGTTTCTGCAGTACGTAACACAGGGTCGATAATTATCTTCCTACCTCCGGCTGAAGAGAGCCAGCCAATCAAGGGAAGTTCTTCAGCGGCGGCCATTTCTCCTGATTAAGCACAGAGCTCGCCCATAAATCTTTTCAGCTTCATTCAAAGTGAATTGCCCTCCCCTCTATATACATATACATGCACGCTCTTTGTGAGGCGGCCGTTCTCATGTTAATACTCCGGTGTGCTACACCCTTCTCTTTTTTCTTTTTTTTTTTTTTTTTTTTTTTTGTTGTTGCTTGCAGCCGGCGACCTTCACATACTTTCAGTTTTCCTTTTTTCCTTTATTTCCTTTTCGTTGGCTTCAGGTTTTTTTTTGAGAAATATTAACCGTCATGACTATAAAATCAGAATTTCTTTACTTGTGGGAATATAATAGGACTTTCAATTTTTTTTTTATTGTATTTCCTTCATTTTCTTGGTATACCGCATTTAATTTTCTATAATTCACATTCTGCTTGTCAAGCTTATCTTTTGGTACAAGTAGCATCCGCTTTGTAATCTGACAAACTTATATTTATAAATATAACTTGACCTTAAGAGACATTTCATTAGATTTTGACAATTCTAACTAGACTCAGCATACCTTGTTGTTTTGAATACTTTCTCAATTTCTTTATCTAAAGGGAATGTAATCTTTGTAATTCAATAGCATTTGTTACAAAGTACAGATATGATAAAATGAAAAGCTTGCATTACTTTGTTTCTACAAAAAAAAACTGCTACCGATAGATAGTGCAGGAAATAGATCAATTTAGAATAATGAAGCCTACAATGATTATATAATCCTCAAGCTGTCATCACTTGGCGCATGTCGCCAAACTCGGCGACGCAGTTACGATTCATGGCGATTTGCTCGTAATTGCATCGTAATTCGGCGGCTAAAACCTGATCGGCATTGAATTGCAAATGTACGAACGAGCCACTGACAAATTTTTTTTTCTGCCCTAGGACCGCGACTGATGACGATGATTACCAAAACCAGCCATGACGATGTGCAAGGCCTTGGATCGCCAATGTGTGAGTCGGGCATTAGGTTTTAGCAGAAGAGTCTCTGATACAACTGGCCAACATGAACAATAAAGAGAATTCTGAGGCATTGTAGAGACTAAAGACTGGGTAAATCACAGGCCATTTTAAAAATGGCAGATTCACGTAATCTTGAAAACTTAGATCCTTTGTCACCATTAGAAAGCTAAGTCACCGAAGCAAATGAAAGCGTCACGTTATCACCGTGGAAGAGGACCTTGATAAGACTGAAAATGACAGAAGGCCTTAGTGGTCAATTTAGAAGAAGATATCCTTAGACAGAAATTTCGTGCCATGGTAGAGGATGGAATCATCAAGTGGCGGCAGGATAATGAACCACAGGTCATCTTAAATAATGGAAGGTCCATGTCACGATGAAAGGAGGCTAAAAAAAAAAAAAAAAACTATACCGGCCTCATTACAAATAATGGATCTCGCAGAGCAGTGAAGACGTTTACCAGCGCACGCCTGGTTATCCCTGAAGTAATTGCGTCCTGGAATTAACTGTAATTAGATTTCCCTGTCTAATAGCAGTGTTGAAAGAACATTACTCCGATTATGCAATTATCGAGATAAAATGCCGAACGTAATTAGAAGATGATATTAGTTGAATATTGAAGAGATGGTCGTAAATTGAATTCATAGAATGCCAGCAATGTCAGAAGATGCTGATATATCTAAATGAAATTTCTGACATCCTAATTAGTGAAGATACACTGCTACAATTTGACAAACTAGTCGATTCTCTCTCTCTCTCTCTCTCTCTCTCTCTCTCTCTCTCTCTCTCTCTCTCTTCCAACCCTTTATTGGATATTTCTTCCAAGAATGCAGCATTAAACTTGTTATCCTTAGGTTTATTGGAAATTTTTCTCATTTAATTTGTGGCAAACAACGAGCAACCTTCATCATATTTGTATTCATTTGTGAGATTAAAGTTTATTTATTCGAGGCGTAATAACTTATCAACAAATTTTTTTGTGCATACAGATAGTTACCTTTAAAATTTTCTTGTCAATTGGACATGAATAATATCCAAGTTCATTGATTGCTTTATCTGTCTTCCAACAACAGTTACCTTTCGAAATACTAAATAGTCTATTGATTTGTTCAGCTCTAGAAATATTATTCATATAGCCACTATGTTCATATTTGATCTGAAAATATATATGGCACTATTTCTATATAATATATACAGGCTTATAGGTTTCCATATGCTTGCAATTTTTGTAAAAGTCAAGAATCTTTGAAGACTTCAGAAGAACTGACTAAAATTTCTTTTAACATACCTAGACAATTTCTCTCTCTCTCTCTCTCTCTCTCTCTCTCTCTCTCTCTCTCTCTCTCTCTCATCTAACGACAAACGGTCTATGACTAAACCTGGCACTATTCCTGCCCACTTCGAATAAAGCGATGGCTAGGACGCGAGCCAATTTCGGAAGGCAAACTCATTGCATTTTACATCATTCGCCTCATGGTGGCCAGCCGTTCCAGCCGCCGCAGTCAACGCTAATGAACCACGCGAACTCTAATTTTATCGGGACCACAAACAGATGGCTGCCCATTTGACATCTCCAAAGTTAGAGACAGACAAGGCTGAGCTTAACCGAGAGGATGATAATGCCGCCACTTCAGCCAAGTATTCCGGTGTTCAGGTATCGATACGCTCACTTTTGTTAGCCATTGAAGGCATCGCGTATATTTCCTGTCGGTCACTGTCTCAAACATAACGCAACAGCGGTGGAGGGGAAGCGTTTTATAGCATGCAATTCGAAAGGCTATAATATGCGTCGTCGTGTCTCATTTGCCGTGGCCCTCAGAATTGGAGGTGGGCCATTAGAGGCGGGACTTGTGTGACAGCATCTGCAGAATCATCTGACCAATAATTCCATGGCGGGAATTCTTCGCTGTCAGATTGTTTATAATCAGATAACGTCCTCCATTTCAGTCAGGTAACTATTTTGTTATCATATCTTTAATTGCAGTGTCAGAAAAAGTCAAAACACTTGATTGAATTTTCATTTTCTTTAATATCCTAAAATTGTTTTTAATCATCTTCTCGTTGCTGTTTATATTTTACTTATTCCATCTTTTGTCCATAGTAATCACAATTCATAATTGTGGACAGACTTGGAGGATAACAATTCGTTTCCTGACTATGTTGGTTACAGATATATATATATATATATATATATATATATATATATATATAATATAATATATACTATATATAATATATGTATTTATATATATATATGTCATAAATAAAGACTGATAATATGTATCGTTGTGACATTTCTTGGAATGTGAAGACTGATCACTTTTAACTTCCCATGGAGACAGAGTCCGAAGCCACGACTTGAGAAAGCTGACATCTCTTTCTGGGATGGTGTGATACGAAGATGCTTATTTTAAGCAGGTCAATGTGAGTTCATGAGGGCTTGTTCAAGTTGCCTTTGAAAACTGGCTATATATGTATATATATATATGTTATTATATTATATATATATATATATATATATATATATATATATATATATATATATATATATAGATATATATATATATATATAATATGATCTATATATATATATATATATATATATATGGTTCCTAAATACAGCCAGACAGGTGAGGGAGGATTAATTTGCGTTATGTATGCATTAATCCCCTCCCGGTGAAAATCACCTGCATGCGATTAACTTTTCGTCGTTTTCGATTAATTTTTCGTTTTTTTATTACTTCCTCTTTATTCTTCCTTATTCGCCCTAGATTTCTCATCCAGACGATTTACATGGGTCCTGTTGAATTATTAGATTTTTATTGGCCTGCGAATTTAGATCAGAGTTCCTTATTTTGTAATTGGCGTGCAAATGTGATCTGCTTATGCAATATATTTTTACTAAAGAGACATTTTCTTGGAATGGAATATGTAATTTAGTCATAAAGATAAGCACTGGGAATCTACAAGGAATGAAAATGGAAATGATACATATATTGAGTTGAAAACAGATCCCCTGAAGGTCAGTGTTTAAAACGGTAAAATAGAGAGATTTTTATGTGTTTTTGTTTTTATCTTCCGTCAATTTCCTACACCTACAGCTCTCTCTCTCTCTCTCTCTCTCTCTCTCTCTCTCTCTCTCTCTCTCTCTGTAAAGAAACTTTTTCGCTCTGTCTTTATATAGCAGGCTAAAAACTGCGTTGTTATTGTGGAGACTCATACACACCTTATACGCGAAAAATTGCAAATGAAAAACTTTCCTTTTATCAATTCCATCTTGTCCACAGCACTTACGTGAATTGCTCCAATATCTTTAGAAGATTAACTCTCTCTCTCTCTCTCTCTCTCTCTCTCTCTCTCTCTCTCTCTCTCTCTCTCTCAGGGTATATTTTCAACTTTATAACATCTATATCCCAGTGCTAGCGACAGTTGTAACTACGCTTCTAAATTATTGATCCATTCTAATTATTCATTTATGAGTTTTCTAAGTCACAAACAGCATCTCCATATTCCCGGATGTGGGACTTTCTCGATGCAACACACTGCTCTAAAACTGGCCACTCCAGTAATGTACCTACGTTCCAGCACAGGTATGCTAATTCCCTTCTGTCCTTATATGAAATGCATAGCGGGATAGGGCAGAAGAGAAGGTTGTTGAATTCTGTACGTGCAATTGGACTTGAAAATACAGTACATCAGAGTCAAGCTGGTGCCTCAATGATTACATTATGCTGTGAATTTTATGGTTACACTGACTGAAACTTTTGTCATTTATGGGGGCTATCACGTCCTTAATTCTCGTCCTAATTAATTTGACAAAAAATCTTTCTCTTTTATCCATTTTCTCTGTTTATATCCCCTACTCAATTTTATCTTTTCATCTACTCTATTCCTCTCCTTAATTAAATTTTGCTATTTTATCAACTTCATAATCTACTGCATTTCTCTGCTCTGCGTAACTTCGTTTTTTTTTATTTATTTTTTTAAAATTTTTTACCAAGTATTCTCATCTCTCAGCTGGGCATCTCCTGTCCCATTTCAACTTGCGTTTGATTTTTATCTATACGTTTTCCGGGACTGGAGTGGTCCCAATGGTGTAATCTGCATTCATTTCGCCGAATGATTAGCTCTCTAAACCTATCAGACTATTAAGAAATCTGTGCTTGCATCGTTTCATTACTCTGGTATGGACAAGGAACTCATATAGTAGGTTAGTCAATAGCTTTTGGGGCTATGGGTGATGTAACTGACTTTGTTGATAAACGTACGGCGTTAGTGTAAATGTTAATAAGGATATATATGCATGTATGTATATATATATATATATATATATATATATATATATATATATATATATATATATAAATGAAAAGAAAGATTACCTCTTATTTCTAAACTAGTCACGCCATCAGCAAGGATAAGGATTTATTCAAATTTAAAAGTGCAATATTTTTTTTTATGAATTCATAGATTATTTAAAAATGAACTGGAAAGTTTCCAATCATCATTACAACAGCGTGATAGAAGTGATAAATGAAAACTGCAGAGCATGTTCATTAGGTATCTACATGAGAAAGGAGCTCGTAAGCTATTTCCTTAATATTATTTTTCATATACTTTTTTCAGTATAATTTCCAAATCTGTATTCATTTATGAAATAAATAAACTCTTCTCCGACATCAGAATTAAAATGCGGGTTAGAAGCACCAGGGATTCACTGGACAAGGCGTGATCCGACCTCCAGCTTACTAGTGGGTGTGCCAAAATCTACGGTAAAATAACGAGTTGCTTCACCAACGAAAATTAAAATAAGTAGCTATATTTATTAAAAAATAATTGTTCTGTACTGTTTAACATGGACATAATTTATTTCTTACATTTCTATTCTAATACATAAATCATAAATATCCTATCCTAAAAGTCCTGTATCTTTAACTCAACGTGAAACAACCTTTTCAGACCTTTTTAGGCTTTTTCATAGGACTTCCCTAACCCCCCAACACGAACAACAACAGCAAGAACAGCAGAAACAAATAGAAAAAGAACCTCAACGTCAACAAAGTAGTTGAAGGCTTACTCCCCGGCTAAGCGAAAATACACATGATGTCTAGAGGTGCCAGTGCTCACGTTTTATCTGTGCCTTATATATGACAAATTCACTTAGACTTGGCTTCAAATTGAATAGCTTTGTTTAGAGTTTGCTTGGAATAAACAATGTGCCAACTACAACAGCGAACCTTGCTATGACCACGCACACATAACTTCTTGCTTCAGGGTATAAAGCTTAATTCTTGAATCTTCCGCAACACTTGGCTAATACTCTTTTCGGTCTGTCCATCCTGCAAACACCTTCGAACTAAGACGCCCTTTTCCCAAGCTTTCTTCTCACATTCATTCAGTTCACGAGATTATGGTATGTCTTAGTGAGCTCTCTGATGCTCTTATCTCAGTTACGACAATCATCTTAAATACTTCCGCCTGCTTGTTTTGGTCTCAGATGTTTCAGCTTTTCCAGCTGACTTGAATTCACCTCCTTCTTGAAGATTGTAAGTCTCTGATTTCCCTAGAAAAGATCAGCGCTTGATTTCTAGATTTCTCGGCATATCTGATTTCCGTGACTTAACTTCTCATATATGTATTCTGCCATAAGTTTTATTTAATCTTTACCACGCTTCTTCATCAGGAATTTCTCTCCTTCCCGGCCTTTACCGCGTTCAAATTCGATATGGCAAACCTTTGCTTGGGCTCATTTTTACATATTTTCATTTCAAATGCTATTCACCCCACTTACAAAATAAACTTCACTTGTTTGTATCGTATTTATAGGTACTTGTTGAATGTTTCCCCCTCACCTAGACTTATTTCTATCTCATTTTCCTTATTATCAAATTCAACTTTCCTCTCATCTTTATTTTCTCAGCACGCTGTCTCATTTGCCCCATTAATTCATATTTTTATGGTCCCCATACGTTCCAAGCGTCCTGAACTGTCCAATTGCTTTTTACGTATCGCTGGTCCTGCAGCATCTCTTACTTAAACATCTCTATGTCATGTTCCTATTTCATGATCTTTACGCTCAAACGTATTTGAAATAAAGGCTATACTCTATTCAGAGAGCAGACACAAAAATAAATTTGACTGCCCCATCAAGATTTAATCAAACTTCGCTGACCAAAAAAAAATTTAATTCTTCCGACAAATGATTGATCTTGTATTGATCAAACTTACTTTTTCTTTCCGTTTCTTGTATTATCCATGTCCTTCCTAAGTCCTTCATAAACTCTCAACGCTTAAACTCTTTTGGCACTACGATTATGTCCTTTGCATGTGCGATTTAAATAATATAGTCTTGTTTCTTAATAATTCTTTCACGACCATCCCACCACCCATTTAGCCAACAAAACTTTTTCTGCTACCCCAAGAGATCGTGTTTACAAAAGTTGAATCGCTTAACAATAGTACAGAAATCAGGCATTTTCCTTCTCTCGTTTAATCTTCCGCTACCTTCTTCTTCGTATGTATTATTTATACTTTCGTTTCTCCTTATGTTCTTCTTAGTAAGCACATTATTTTTTAAATGTCTTATTATATTTAATTTGCTTTAGCTACCGTGCAATAATGCTCAATATTGACTGAATCAAACTAAAAACATTTTCATTCCATGCCAGCATATATATATATATATATATATATATATATATATATATATATATATATATATATATATATATATAGATAAATATAGTTATATATATATCAACATTCATATGTCAGTTTACTGCATACACTGCGTATCCTGAGCTAAACCACAAAAATCGGGTTACTTTATGTGTGTCTACTTCCAGGTCTTTCTTCATATGAGCACTCCTTCCTTCCCCTTCTTAAACATTTACGAATCAGCTACAGACACCGGTTGAATGGAGTCTCTTTGAGTATATCCTGCCTTTTTGTTTGATTGAGTGAATGGGAAAATGAAAAATACCTCGTAATTGAGCTCTCATTCCCGTCTCAGATACAGTTTAATACAATTTGAATGAGCGTAATAAACGCCAGAAAAAATATTCGACAACATAATGAAAATGAATATACGCACAGAGGCAGAAGGGGGAAAATAAAAAGGGTAAATTAGAATTCTGATGCAGGTGTCCACTCCGGAGAGGAACCATACGTCTCAGTATTCCACGTTCGGGGAACCTCTGTGTGGACCTTAAATGCATCAGGACCCATACAAGACGGCGGGGAACGTGATATTGCCGTGGTTTGAGAAAGAGCCCTAAGGGTGTCAGTCAATTATGGCCCTTATATTCGGGAGTATTTAGTGTGCGGTTCGTATACTGTACTTTATATATCCCACGCTTCTAATTAAAAAAGGAAAAATTCAACGTTGCATTTAGCTTTTAGTATTTTTCTAATATAGAATTAATTTCTACGAAAATTACAGTGATGCTCAAATGTGGAGCATGTTAGTTGCCAGTTAGTGAATTTTGAACGAATTCCTACACAGTCATGTAGCATGTGCTCTAGCGTAGCTGCACTTCTTATATGAACACTGGATTCCATCTAAGAGTATACTAGTATGAAAGATTATTTCTATTAAAAAAAAAAAGCTGAACTTAATCATAGAACTATGCCAGCCGAATTATAAATGTTCGAATAAAATTATCAATCTTACTAGAGTTACCATTTGTAGACTAGCGGTATTTGAATAATTTTCTCCCCTATTCTCAGTGCCTGCTGCATCTTAAATGTATAGCCGTAAACGTCATCTTTATGATTATTATTATTATTGGTGTCGTTCTAAAAACTTTGAGCCTGCAGTACAGTTTAAGTAAGCTTTCTGGGACTGAGATACCCATATGTTAGAAAGTGCGGAAAAAGTACTAATAAGTTACTAAAATTCATATGTGAAGTAGATTTGTATACCAACACACGAATAAAAATATCTAAAGCAAGATAATTCAAGAAAAAAAACATCATTGTCAAAATCAATTTGAGTATTATTAGTTTAGTACTTGACATGCAAAGTGATAAAAATGTAAAACCTAGCAAGAAAATGTTTAGAACTTTAGATGTGCGAGTGTGTGTAACTTAGTTCTCCGCCCCGTTAGTTATTTATCTAACCCACTTTTGATCCCCTGACTATTCATCAACCCCTTGGATGGTCCTACTGACCCCTGGGGGTCAATAACGACCACTTTGTGAACCCCTGCTCTAAATAGTAGCTTTGTTTTTGAAGAATTCAACGCGATGTCCAGCTGCTATATTTAGCACAAAATTCATTTTGAAAAATTTCAACGACGATCGCGTCATCGCCATCTACTTATTCTACTCTTTCAATGTTTAAGTTAACAAGGTGTAATCCGACCTCCAGCTTACGCTAAGCGTGCGCTAAAATCTACGGTTAAATAGCGGTTTTTTTCACCAACGGTAATTTAAATAAATATGCTATATTTTATTTGAAGTAACTGTTCTGTAATGTTTAATATGCAAATTTTTTATTTTTATATTTTCATTCTAATAAGTCAACCGTAAATATCCTATCTTAACATTCCTAGAAACGGGACCTACAGCTTATTGTGAGATCCGAACCACAGCATATTGAAAAATGAATTTCTAATTACCAGGAATAAATTCCTCTGGTGTCTCACTTGCAGCAGCAGGGAGAGAACTCGGGCTACCAGATTGGTAGGCGAGTACGCAACCCACTCGTCCAATGAGGAACTAACTTAAGGACACGTACACAGTATCAGACATCCCGTGGAACAAATTTAATGTAAAAAACCCTTGACATTTACATAAGTCATGAGCAGCAATGAAATAAATTTGAACATTTTTGGACTCATACATTGTCACGTTTCTCTGGGATGTACAATATTGGATTCACATCAACCGTGCATCTGGTGTCTAGGCCAGTCCCTTGCAACACTCCCGATTGGCTGTTGATAAGCCAATCACAGGGCAGGAAACTCTCAGTCTCTCTCGAGAGAGTTCACATAGGCAGGATGTATGTTCCACCTCTCCTGAGGGATACTTTTGAAAGACGTATCCATCAGGAGAGGTGGAACACACATCCTGCCTATGTGAACTCTTGACAAAGACTAAGAGTTTCCAGCCCTGTGATTGGCTTATCAACAACCAATCAGGAGCCTCTCAAGGGACTGGCCTAGACATCAGATGCACGGTTGATGCGAATCTACTATAGTTGGGCCCGTAAGTATATATCCTAAATATCCACTTATCTCCTGAGAATACAGACTGTAAGAAAGGAAAACTTAGCACCAATGCACTTACTATATAATTCTGCAGCTTTAGAGTGAGCTGAAAGGAAGACTATTGGTCTGTGATAATTGCGTTTGCATTATCCTTTGCAACACACACCGTATTACATAATATCAGCTTAACCGTCAAATAAAATGTATATGAATAAATAAATAAAAACGAAAACAATATACAGCGTATGGGATCACTACTAGATATCCTCACGCATGAGAAACCATACGAAATACATTTGGTTCTTCACCTCAACTGTTAACCTAGTATCGAACGAATTTTAATGTCCCTTTTAATTCAATGCATAATCAATAAAGAAAATAGCGCAGATGACAGGCTTAGGAACAGCAGCACCAATTAGAACGCACTTTTGCGTTTCGTCCATAATGAGTAGCTGTCATCTCTCAACAGTGACATAAACTTCATCACAAAATTAATCTGTCAATCGACCAGAGGCTAAATGTCATTAAAAGCCCAAACGTGATTAGTTCTACGAATTATGTGCTTTTCCTTCCAAGTCATAAACCGTTTCTTAATGCTGGCGCCAATTGTTGTTTGTTTCATGGTTGCTTAGATACGTCAACTATTTCAAATTACGATCTCTCTCTCTCTCTCTCTCTCTCTCTCTCTCTCTCTCTCTCTCTCTCTCTCTCTCCACTTCATTTTATGCTTTAACACAACATAGATGTAAATGAAAAGCAATCTGGTCTTTACCCGGATATGGTTCTCTTTCAATTCGATACAGTTAGTTATTGCTGTTATGTTTGTGGCTTTGTCTGTTGTTATTATTTTCTTTCTACACTATTCATTGACATTAGAATCGAGAGTGAAATCTTTTTCATCGCATTCTATCAGTTTAGGTGTACTTCATATTTGCCCTTATCGTTCCGTAGTTTTCAAATTGATTTTGTGTCGCTAATGAGTAATCTATTTTATTCTCGTTTTCTGATAAATAAATATATATATATATAGATATATATATATATATATATATATCGCTCTCTCTCTCTCTCTCTCTCTCTCTCTCTCTCTCTCTCTCTCTCTCTCTCTCTCTCTCTCTCTCTCTCTATATATATATATATATATATATATATATATATATATATATATATATATATATATATATATATATGTATATATATTTACATATAAATGAACATATTTAAGAAATTGGACGTGATTGTTTGAATGTCCGTCTCTTCCCCTCTTCTCTGTCATATTACCGTCTGCCTACGTTGTTTGCCTTGATTATTTGGTGTCTATAGGTTTTCTTGCCTATCAACATTTTTCGCGGTCCGGAGAGCACTATTGGCTTGTTTTGTTAATCTCTATTTGTTTTGGAGCTGAGCTTTAATGATGGTTAGTTGGCCTGGCTATTAATGTTTCTTTTCATCGTATATCTTTCATGATATTCTGGCACTTTTCTCTCCTAAGTCATAAAATCTGCCATATTACCCAGTCCTTTTTCCCCTTTCAAAACCTGTCATGAAATGAGCAATTAAACCAACCCCCTTCCTTCACCGCAACTCCCTCCACCGCTCCCCCCCCCCCCCCCCCCCCCCCCCCGCCCCAACCCACACCTGTCAGAATTCTTCTGCACAAAGGAATAATTCACATCTATTTTGCGCGCGAATTTTTCTGTATCATTTCCCCCCCTCCCCCCCTATCCCCTTCCCAAAAAAAAAAAAAAAAAAAAAAAAAAAATACCTCCCAAACAAATGCATTATCAAATATCTGCCCATGGTGATGCCTCATAATTTGAACTAATGAATCCGCTGCCAAACTCTAAATGCTTCGTAATGGAATCAGCATTGAATTGGAATGAGAGCATCATCAGGTAACAATTGCTTGGCGTGCCGAGAGCAGGCCGAAAGGATTGTTTCAGTTTTTGCTTTTGAATATGTTTCGTGGAATTAGTTCCCTCACTGGAGGTTGGAATTTCTTTCTTTATGGCGAATTGTAGTGTGTTTGTTATCATTATGACGACTGTTATTTTTATTTATTCGTTTTTTGCTGTTAATGCAGCTGTTATTGTAGGCTCTGATAGTGGCATTAGTTTCGCTTTTAATTCTTCTGTCTAAACTATATCAGATAACACAGACAGCCAAACTTAATGATGTTTATAAAAGCCATATTTTCATATCATATATTGCTACAAGATTCAAATAATTGGCTCTATGCTTAGACTGCACAGAATAAGTATTTAGAGGTAACAAGAAAGCAGTGGCGAAATAGTTTTTCTAAAAGAGAGAGGCAGGATACAGAATGCCTCCTACCAAGTTTCACGCGTAGTGTAAGATTTCACTCTCATTATTAGATTATTACCTGGCAGTGACTGCGGCAACAGAACTTAAATTGCAGAGCATGCTCTGCAAATGAAGCTGTTCATACAAGCACTGCGTAGCCAGTATCATCCTTTTCAATATTCAGCGAAGCACTTTATAAACAAATGCACAGCGCGTTACTTATCTTGGTTATTGTATTGGCCTTCCACCAACCATATTCTCTCTCTCATCTCTCTCTGCTCCTCTCGTCTCTCTCTCTCTCTCTCTCTCTTTTACTATTATTGGACCAAGGACCTCATACTCTCTCGTTTACTAGCAGATTCTAAGTCTCTCTCTCTCTCTCTGGAATGAGGAGATGGTTCCAGCTTCCTGTTCAAAACAGTGTTTATAATCTGAGTTGGTAACTGTCTTTCCTGGGTAGTTGGACTGGCAATTTTCTCGCTCAATTGATCTTGTTACAAACTTTCCAAGATAGGAAACGAACAGGGATAGGATAGTAGTGGGGGGAGGTGGGAAGAGGGTGGGGGTTGAGAGGGGGGGGGGACGCTCTCACGAGAGTTCTTCACAGTACGTATTCCTTCACCAAGTCTTCACTATATCGCAGTCTCTTGGAATGGGGCTCCGGTATTTAGAATATATTGAATTGAGTCTCTACACATACACACACACACTCTCTCTCTCTCTCTCTCTCTCTCTCTCTCTCTCTCTCTCTCTCTCTCCTCTCTCTCTCTATCTGTCTGCCTGTCTCTCTGGTTGTCTATTTGCCTTACGTGGTTTTATAATTGTGCTGTACCCTGTGCTGTAGGCTGTTGCATGATTTCTCTCTCTTCTCATTTTTCTTTATCATTCATGCTTTGGGCTTTCGCGCTTTCGTAACATAACAGTGGGAGGAATGCTGACTTTTGCAGCATAATGTCTTGGTAAGTAACATAGAGAACTGAAACAAAGATATATGAAAAATTGGCGTGAAAATCAACAACAACTTTATGATGGAAAGTTAGTGTTTTGGAAGAGACATTCCGTGTCTCCAGAGAACTTACAGTTTTTTAATAATAATAATGATAATAATAATAATAATAATAATAATAATAATAATAATGGGTTAATTGGTCGTCAATGGACTTAAGTCAAGTTAAGCACATTGGTCTGTCAGTCGTTGGATGGGTGACCGCTCTCCTCGGCGTTGATTCCTTGGGAAAGGATCTTTACCATAATTTCCTCAGTCTACTCAGCTGTAAATGAGTACCTATCCCTGATGGGGTAGGGTCCAGCTATGGGTTAAATAGCAAAACTCAGCAATGATGGAAAGAAATGAAGGAATAAACGACAACGACGTAAATGGAACCTCTGGCAACAGAGGAGCTTCGTCCGGCAACCAGGTATTCAACCCAATTGAAGGGGAAGACGGTCAGGTACTTGGAGGTCGTCATCCAGCAACTGACCACCACAACGACAGTAATCAACGGCCTGAGATTGGAGCTACAGAAGCAAAAAAGTAAGAAATGGACAAGAGAAGAAAACAAGGAAATATGGAGATGCTACATCAGAAGCAACCCGACGGAGAGAGGATATAGAAGAAGTTTGGTCAACATCTGGAATGAGAGGAATAACACCCCCCAAACAGAGCAGAGACTGGCAGACCAAGTAAGGAACATAAAGAAAAAGAACTGGCTCTCCCCAACAGAAAGAGAAGAACTGGAAAGGGAAATGTCACACGACAACGAATTACACGAAGACGAACTGAGAGACGATGCCACAGAAGACGACAGGGAGGATGAGGTATCAAACAACGACACACGAAGAAACACCGACGAAGTAACAGAGAGGACGGAATGGGTAGAAAAGATTAGACAATGGATGGAGCCAGATACAGAGAGAACAAAGATCCCCTCCATGAAAGCCTACAACACCAAGAAATTAAGGGAGAAAACAAGTGAGGTCAATGAAATAATGGGCATAATACACACCACCAGTATCACAGAAACAAATAACTTGGCATATGCAGGAGCAAGATTAGTAGCAGAAACTGATGGGAATTCGAACACAACACCACCAGCACAACCAACCCACAGAAACCAAAACAGCAACCTCCTTGGAAAAGCGCTGGGAAAAGCAAATCATGGTGATGAGATCTGACTTGAGTAAACTGAAAGAGATGACAGAAAAAAAGGCTAAGAAACAAGAAACAAGGGAGGAACTCAACGAGAAATACAAAGTACAAGAGAGGGACTAAACAACACAATAGAAGATGTAAAATAGAGGCTTAAGGCCAAAGCACATAAGATCCAACGGTACATGAACAGGATAAGGGATACAACAGAACAAACTATTCAGAACCAACCAGAAAAGACTATACAGCCAACTAAGAAGGGAAGACAACCACTCAGAAATTCCTGAAGCCGAACCAAGTAAGAGACTCTGGGAAAACATATGGAGCAATCTGGTATCACACAACAAACATGCAACATGGCTCCAGGAAATCAAGTAAGAAGAAACAGGGAGAATAAAACAAACATTCACTGAGATCACGACAGACACAGTCAGACACCAACTAAAGAAAATGCCAAACTGGAAAGCCCCAGGTCCCGATGAAGTCCATAGATACTGGCTCAAAAACTTCAAGGCCCTACACCCACGAATAGCAGAACAACTCCAGCATTGTATCTCAAATCACCATGCACCCAAATGGATGACCACAGGAAGAACATCCTTAGTACAAAAAGACAAGAGTAAGGGAAATATAGCCAGTAACTACAGGCCTATCACCTGCCTACCAATAATGTGGAAGTTACTAACAGGTATCATCAGTGAAAGACTATACAACTACCTAGAGGAGACAAACACCATCCCCCACCAACAGAAAGGCTGCAGAAGGAAGTGTAGGGGCACAAAAGACCAGCTCCTGATAGACAAAATGGTAATGAAGAACAGTAGGAGAAGGAAAACCAACCAAAGCATGGCATGGATTGACTATAAGAAAGCCTTCGACATGATACCACACACATGGCTAATAGAATGCCTGAAAATATATGGGGCAGAGGAAAACACCATCAGCTTCCTCAAAAATAGAATGCGCAACTGGAATACAATACTTACAAGCTCTGGAATAAGACTAGCAGAGGTTAATATCAGGAGAGGGATCTTCCAAGGGGACTCACTGTCCCCACTACTCTTCGTAGTAGCCATGATTCCCATGACAAAAGTACTACAGAAGATGGATGCCGGGTACCAACTCAAGAAAAGAGGCAACAGAATCAACCATCTGATGTTCATGGACGACATCAAGCTGTATGGTAGAGCATCAAGGAAATAGATACCCTAATCCAGACTGTAAGGATTGTATCTGGGGACATCAGGATGGAGTTTGGAATTAAGGAGAAAAATGCGCTTAGTCAACATACAAAAAGGCAAAGTAACGAGAACTGAAGGGATAAAGCTACCAGATGGGAGCAACATCAAACACATAGATGAGACAGGATACAAATACCTGGGAATAATGGAAGGAGGGGATATAAAACACCAAGAGATGAAGTACACGATCAGTAAAGAATATATGCAGAGACTCAAGGCGATACTCAAGTCAAAACTCAACGCCGGAAATATGATAAAAGCCATAAACACATGGGCAGTGCCAGTAATCAGATACAGCGCAGGAATAGTGGAATGGACGAAGGCAGAACTCCGCAGCATAGATCAGAAAACCAGGAAATATATGACAATACACAAAGCACTACACCCAAGAGCAAATACGGACAGACTATACATAACACGAAAGGAAGGAGGGAGAGGACTACTAAGTATAGAGGACTGCATCAACATCGAGACAAGAGCACTGGGGCAATATCTGAGAACCAGTGAAGACGAGTGGCTAAAGAGTGCATGGGAAGAAGGACTAATAAAAGTAGACGAAGACCCAGAAATATATAGAGACAGGAGAATGACAAACAGAACAGAGGACTGGCACAATAAACCAATGCACGGACAATACATGAGACAGACTAAAGAACTAGCCAGCGATGATGTCGCAATACCATGGGACACCAGAGTTGAAGAGAAAGAGAGGGAAATAATGGATAAGTATCAAGATCTGAAAATAGAAATAAGAAGGATATGGGATATGCCAGTGGAAATCGTACCCATAATCATAGGAGCACTAGGCACGATCCCAAGGTCCCTGAAAAGGAGTCTAGAAAAACTAGAGGCTGAAGTAGCTCCAGGACTCATGCAGAAGAGTGTGATCCTAGAAACGGCACACATAGTAAGAAAAGTGATGGACTCCTAAGGAGGCAGGATGCAACCCGGAACCCCACACTATAAATACCACCCAGTCGAATTGGAGGACTGTGATAGAGCAAAAAAAAAAAAAAAAAAAAAAAAAAAAAAAAAAAAAATCTGCTTAATTGTCTAGAACAAACAGTAAGCCTGACCATGACAAAGAATATTTTCTTCCTTTGAATACAGCAACATTTTGAAACCTGTTAAATCCTTCAAATTTCGTCTTTCGTCTTAAGTCACTACTTAAAATGTCCAAATTTTCCAACAAACAAATTCAGATTAATGTATAATATTCATTACAGCCCATGGAAGATGTAGAAGTCTTTTTCCTTTATAGCCTCTCCTAAATCGCAAACTACATTTTTTTCCGTAATCCGAGGAGATGTATAACACAAATAATAATAATAATAATAATAATAATAATAATAATAATAATAATAATAATAATAATAATAATAAGGAAAAGGGAAGAAGAGAAGAAGAAGAAGAAAAAGAAGAAGAAGAAGAAGAAGATGAAAAAGGCACGATGCGACCTCCAGCTTACACGGGACGCGTGCAAGATTTCTCCTTCACGCATGAGTTGTAAACGTTATATTCCTAACTTAACGTGAAGTGGTAATCGTAATTAATACTCATACTTAGTATTGCTCATACTAACAACAACGATCAAATAAAAAGGACACAAAATAAACACGTTCATATCATAATAATAAATAATAATAATAATAATAAAAAATAATAATAATAATAATAATAATAATACTAATGAATAATAATTAATAATAATAATAATAATCACCAAGCACCCAAATGGATGACCACAGGAAGAACATCCTTAGTACAAAAAGACAAGAGTAAGGGAAATATAGCCAGTAACTACAGGCCTATCACCTGCCTACCATAATGTGGAAGTTACTAACAGGTATCATCAGTGAAAGGCTATACAACTACCTAGAGGGACAAACACCATCCCCCACCAACAGAAAGGCTGCAGAAGGAAGTGTAGGGGCACAAAAGACCAGCTCCTGAGAGGACAAAATGGTAATGAAGAACAGTAGGAGAAGGAAAACCAACCAAAGCATGGCATGGATTGACTATAAGAAAGCCTTCGACATGATACCACACACATGGCTAATAGAATGCCTGAAAATATAGGGGGCAGAGGAAAACACCATCAGCTTCCTCAAAAATAAAAAAGAATGTTGAAACTGGAATACAATACTTACAAGCTCTGGAATAAGACTAGCAGAGGTTAATATCAGGAGAGGGATCTTCCAGGGCGACTCACTGTCCCCACTACTCTTCGTAGTAGCCATGATTCCCATGACAAAAGTACTACAGAAGATGGATGCCGGGTACCAACTCAAGAAAAGAGGCAACAGAATCAACCATCTGATGTTCATGGACGACATCAAGCTGTATGGTAAGAGCATCAAGGAAATAGATACCCTAATCCAGACTGTAAGGATTGTATCTGGGGACATCAGGATGGAGTTTGGAATAGAAAAATGCGCCTTAGTCAACATACAAAAAGGCAAAGTAACGAGAACTGAAGGGATAAAGCTACCAGATGGGAGCAACATCAAACACATAGATGAGACTGGATACAATACCTGGGAATAATGGAAGGAGGGGAATATAAAACACCAAGAGATGAAGTACACGATCAGTAAAGAATATATGCAGAGACTCAAGGCGATACTCAAGTCAAAACTCAACGCCGGAAATATGATAAAAGCCATAAACACATGGCAGTGCCAGTAATCAGATACAGCGCAGGAATAGTGGAATGGACGAAGGCAGAACTCCGCAGCATAGATCAGAAAACCAGGAAACAAATGACAATACACAAAGCACTACACCCAAGAGCAAATACGGACAGACTATACATAACACGAAAGGAAGGAGGGAGAGGACTACTAAGTATAGAGGACTGCATCAACATCGAGACAAGAGCACTGGGGCAATATCTGAGAACCAGTGAAGACGACGTGGCTAAAGAGTGCATGGGAGAAGGACTAATAAAAGTAGATGAAGACCCACAAATATACAGAAGACAGGAGGAGAAAGACAGAAATGAACAGAGGACTGGACACAACAAACCAATGCACGGACAATACATGAGACAGACTAAAGAACTAGCCAGCGATGACAATTGGCAATGGCTACAGAGGGGAGAGCTAAAGAAGGAAACTGAAGGAATGATAACAGCGGCACAAGATCAGGCCCTAAGAACCAGATATGTTCAAAGTATGATAGACGGAAATAACATCTCTCCCATATGTAGGAAGTGCAATACGAAAAATGAAACCATAAACCACATAGCAAGTGAATGCCAGCACTTGCACAGAACCAGTACAAAAAGAGGCATGATTCAGTAGCAAAAGCCCTCCACTGGAGCCTGTGCAAGAAACATCAGCTACCTTGCAGTAATAAGTGGTACGAGCACCAACCTGAAGGAGTGATAGAAAACGATCAGGCAAAGATCCTCTGGGACTATGGTATCAGAACGGATAAGGGTGATGCGTGCAAACAGACCAGACGTGACGTTGATTGACAAAGTCAAGAAGAAAGTATCACTCATTGATGTCACAATACCATGGGACACCAGAGTTGAAGAGAAAGAGAGGGAAAAAATGGATAAGTATCAAGATCTGAAAATAGAAATAAGAAGGATATGGGATATGCCAGTGGAAATCGTACCCATAATCATAGGAGCACTAGGCACGATCCCAAGATCCCTGAAAAGGAATCTAGAAAAACTAGAGGCTGAAGTAGCTCCAGGACTCATGCAAAGAGTGTGATCCTAGAAACGGCACACATAGTAAGAAAAGTGATGGACTCCTAAGGAGGGCAGGATGCAACCCGGAACCCCACACTAAATACCACCCAGTCGAATTGGAGGACTGTGATAGAGCAAAAAAAAAAAAAAAAAAAAAAAAAAAATAATAATAATAATAATTAATAATAATAATAACCTAACTTTGGGAAGATAGATGAATAATCTTGGCTCAGACCCAATCACTCTGTTAGAAACGTCGAAAAAATGTGTAGTCAATCCATTCTTTGGCTTTCGCTTGACCTGAGCTTATTTATGAACCGGTATTCTTTATTTTTAAAATTTTTTTTGTTCGGACGAAGAGTCGTCTCTGAAATATGCAAAACTTCAAGAATTTTCCACTTATATATATATATATATATAATATATATATATATATATATATATATATATATATATATATATATATATTATATATATATATATATATATATATATTGAGTTTCGAAGTTTTACTGGATTAAAGCCCAGAAAAAAATAAGAATATAGAAGAATATAGAAGCATCCCTCTTGTGTATTTTTTTAAAGTATGCCGATATATACTCAATGATTTTTTTTTTTTTGAGGGGGGGGGCCGGGGAAAGCGTTCACTTGTAATTGTTAGAAAGTGATTGTTCTTTGTACGTCATCACCAATAACAATAAATCTTCTTAAAGTGATTGTGCTTTGTATGCCATCAACAATAACAATAAATCTTCACTGACACTGCAAAGCTAAGAGTATTGATAGTTTAACACCCGGCTAACGACAATACCGATATTAGACTCAGGTAGACTCATGATTTGAGGCTGCAGAAATCTCAAAGTCTATGAATGACAAAATTCTCACTTTAATCTGATGATGAAATCACACAACTTCAATAATCTCGGCCCACTTTAACAGTTCTGTAGAGGGATGATAGGATCTCATAAATCCTTCAACAGATTTCTGAAAGTGTCAATAGATGAAACAGAATATTTCTAAATATCTTATGACTGTTCCGATTATGTTGGGTTATAGATGAATAAAGTAGCCAGCAATGAAATCATATTGTGATATAGGCGAATAAAGTAACCAGCAATTAAATCATGCTTTTATAGGCGTATAAAGTAACCAGTAATGAAATAATGTGTAAGAAAATGCATTTCTCAATTCATCGAAAACACACGCACTCACACACTCTTCTTAAACGCGCACGACATACGTGTATGCACACATAGATATATATGTAGAATCAGCCGAGAAGTATAAGGCCTTCGTTTCATTACAAATCACGAATTACGTTCAGGCTACATTTCCTTTTTTCTGAGGCAAATGCAAGCAAACTGTTTCCTCTACCTAATTACAAATATACATATATATCAGATTAGAAAGCTGTTATCGCAACAAAAGCTTATAACTTGTGTTCAGGAGCGAATAATTGTTTGCACAATCTCCCCCTCTGTTAATCCAATGAATTGCGCTTATAGATAACACGGGACTAATTAATGTTATACGTTGTATTCCCTGCTTTTTTTTTTTAAAGTGATTGTTGTAATACTCAAACTACTACAGCCAGATTATCAAATGTCGAGTAATTAATATAAGCTATTCTCCATCTTCACTTAACGAATGGATTCAGACAAAAGCTGTGTAAATGTACAATGAACATTTCTCACGGTAAAGATAAAAAGAATTATAACCGAATAATTTAAATTATACATTTGGTCTTTTTTGTTTTTGTTTTAATCACTTGGTGTAAGGATCTTAGACCATATCAGACCAGTCAAACTAAAAGAACGATCTTAGACCATATCAGTCTGGTCAAACTAAAAGAGCGATCTGGGATCATATCATCCTAGTACAACTGAATAATCAACATAGAGTAGAAACATCTGGTACGTGGCATATCTATGGTTTATTTACCTCCTCTCCGTTGATATACCATGTGAGATCTGCGGCAGGAATAGAGGCTGCCGAGATGCAGGTCAGGCGAGCGGTGTCACCGATACGGTAGTCGTTTTGCGTTCCTTCTATGGTGGGCGTCTCCGTTGGCACTACTGAAAAAAAATGAAAAGAAGAATCGCTGAACTGAGGAAGGGTGCAAACGATTAATTTATAAATGCAGCATGCTTACGTTTATAAAAATGGACCTTAGTCATGTTCGTATGGTCAGTTATGAATGAAAATTCTGTGTTGTTTGACCTTTTATTATTATTATTATTATTATTATTATTATTATTATTATTATTATTATTATTATTATTATTAGTGTATACTGGAAGTAAACCTTCTTTTAAACATGTTTTATTAAAAGTAATTGCTGCATCAGCTGTGTTAATTTTATAAAGGTTCTCTATTTTTTTATCATTTATCTTTTTTTTTTTATATTATTACGCAGATGAGGCGGCAATTACTTTAATAAAACATATTATTATTATTTATAATTATTATACTATATTATTATTATTATCACTATTATATTCTTATTATTATTATTGTCAGTAGTGAAATCTCCCACCCTTATTCACATACCACAAGCACAATTAAACTAATTAATCGTCTAACCCTCAGCCATCCTCTCTTGTCACAGTTAGTATGGTTAATGAACAACTTAATTTTACGTATGGAATTTATATTTTGAAGTCTGGTACAGATTGTGATATCTGGAGGACCACGAGAATACCCTTCCCTAGGGACGTAACGTACCGTCCGCAGACTGGGCGAAGAGGCCTTCATTCTGTCTATTCATACAAAAAGATGGTACCTGAAGGATCGTTAGAAAACCCTTCCCTAAGGACGTAACGTACCGTCCTCAGACTTGGCAAAGAGGCATTCATTCTGTCTACTTATACAATAAATAAATAAATAAATAAATAAACACAAGTCCCTGGCTGGGTGACAACAAATCTCGACCATACTGACGCAATACACCATACGAAACCCAGACTTACACCCCCTTCATTTTGCAAATATATATATATATATATATATATATATATATATATATATATATATATATATATAGATATATATATATATATATACTTATTCATAGTGCCCAGTAGTTTTTAATGAATATGTATAAGATTACTATGGTTATTATTCGTCGTAGAAATAATAATGCTACTGGTATAGTCATCTCAATAAAGAAACTGGCATGATAACGAAGGTATCAGTTGCAAGGTTATTGACAAAGACGGGGACAACAGCAAATTGAGGCTATCAAGGAATACGTCGCCCGTTCTCGTTTGCAGGAAGTGAAATATGATACACTGAGTGAATCGAGTTCCTGATTGAAATTTGAACATAAATGAACAGAAGGAACGATAGTCCGGCATACTGTAACCTTCAGCTTGATAAGGAGAGTTTAATCTGATGTGCATATCAAATATTTTCCTTCCCCTTTCTATTTTCTTCTCCTGATCTGTTCCGTCGAATGCGTTATTTTTATGACAACGTACGAAAATCAATATGATTCGGGTAACTAAATGGGCGTTCCAAGTATTTTCAGGATATCCAGTTCAAATAAAAAGGACAGCATGTTTATCATTTTTTTTTCTCTCTCTCTTTCTCTCTTTGCCTGTCAGAGCAATAACCGAAAGCTGTAAGAACGACCTCCTGTAAGTTGAACTGCAGTTGAACGAAGCATTATTGGCTCCGGCCAAACGAGAGTATGCAAATGATAGCCTTTTAATTAGCCTCGGCAATTGGGCCCGGGATACTGACGTCATCCGATAAGCTCCTAATGAAATTCACCCACCGCGGAAGTACACACCTGAAAGTTGAAAGCACCAGCTAAGAGAATTAAATACCGCGCTGAATGTTTGAATAACTTCACCGGGTAAAGTTCGACGACCAATTCCCCCGAGGCGTAGCGACGTTCGAATCGCGGGAAATGAAGGGATCTCGGAATTTCAGAATTGAAGGACAAAAATGATGCAGTAGGATTCGTCCGACATCGAATTCATAGCAGGCAGGCAGCCGGGAAAACGTTGGGAAAGTGCTGCTGCTGCGGATGAGATGTTTCACGGTTACTTTTAGTATGAAATAGGACAGCGAATTTTTTTTTTTTTTTTTTATTCCAATACTAGCCGGTGCTGGAGGGAGGCCCTGGATGCTCCAGATAATGTCGGTCTGCTGATCTAAATGGTAGTGGGCGCGAGGAAATAGGGTGCAGTCAGTAATATGAACTAAAACAGATTAATCACCCAGATTTTGTTTATGTTATATTCTAAGACTCATGCATACATACATACATACATACACAAGCAAGTGTTTACCATATATATACTATATATAAATAGTATAATATATATATATATATATATATATATATATATATATATATATTATAATATATATATATATATATATATATATATATATATATATATATATATATATATATATATATATATATATATATATATATATATATATAATATATATATATATATATATATATATATAACATATATTATGTACGTGTATACGACAGACAGTTGGCCATCAGTTATACGTAGCATATCAGGCAACAAATAACACATTGTCATTGAACATACCACGCTGTGAAAATAACTAACCACTTGATCCAAGGTTCCGGCGCATCGAGCATATGCCTTATCAAGTTGGAATGGAGTGAGAGACAGTGACTTAATCCACTCATGGCTGAATGCATTAAATCTCTCCGCTTTAACCAAATTTGTTCCCCATTTAACATGGGATACTTTCCTCAACAACTTGTTTATGGGGGAGGTTTTAACACTAAACACATGTTTAAATATGATACTCTCATTAAGCAGTTAATAACTCTCTCTGACATTTGCTCATATTACCGTGCAAGTATAATGAATAGAAAAGCGTGCCCTACGAGCCGTACGAACAATCATATAATTAACCCTATCTTTACAGAAATATACATAGTTAATTGATGACCTATAAACTTCTGAAGCAATTATATGCATATTTGGGCTTGAGAATATAGTAGCTGGCTTATAATGTATACATTCTAAATTCCTCCTCTTTTGCCTAGATAAAAAGACACATGCTCAATAGGATGATGTATTCCATAGCAGTATACTTGAATAATTCCGTTTCTATAACTCTTGTGAAGTTCTTGGTTAAAGGAAAAATGTGACTCAAATATCCCATTTTGCTAAGAATCATAATGTTGATGAGTGATGATGAAAGGATGGAGAACAGTTAGATACACTAAAATCCCTATATTAACAAACACTCTAAAAGCCCTTTATTAGCACGCAACGTATTGTGGCAAGGTGTATTCCGACCTCCAGAATACTCGAGACGCGTGCAAGATTTTCCCCTCACGCATAAGTTGTAAACATTATCTACGGTCAAATGTTTCATCGACGAAAACTAAAATGAATGCGCTATATTTTATGAGAAATATTTGTTTTGTACTGTTTAATGTGCACGTTATTTAATATTTATATTTTCATTCAAATAAATCGATAATAAATATCCTATCCTCAAATTCCTGTGTCTTTAACTCAATGTAAAAGCACCTTTTCCAAACTTTTTTTTAGGTTCTTCCATTGACCTTTCTCAACAACCGCCCCAACCCCAACAACAACAACACAGTAGTTTGTAGGCTTACTCCCCAAGCAAGCGAAAACCATTAAGTGCTCGCCATCCTAAAATAGGTTTGGGAGCCCTGTTGCGAATGATCAAAGCAACCAAAGCAAGATGGTGAATCTCGTCACTTATGGCAATTTTTACACGACAAATTCTTCTTACTATTATAACTTGTAACTTATAGACCCTATTTTCATGCCTTCGACAACTTCGTTCAAACCAGTTTCTACAGACACACAGTTAGTTACCTGTTTATTTAATTTCATTTCTATCTCTCTTGTTTGTTTAATTCTATCACCAAAGACTGTCGGGAAAAATTGATCTATAACCATTTGATCAGGATATATTAATTTTTATGCCATCGACAATAGTATTCAACATTCTACACACACACAGCATCTCTTGGACTATATTTTCTTGTGTCATACTAATGGCACTATCGCTCTTACAAACCGAAAAAGATTTCTGTTGTCTGCCAGTAAATACCTCTTGACAAACATATTTCACATCTCGTTATTTTAATTATTCTAATCATTAAAAGAAGATCTCATTAGTGATCCTTTCGACCTCTAGAACCTTTTGGTTTCTGTATGTTTTCTTCTGTAGCCATTTCACGGACCACTCCTAATGCTCAAGGCAATCTTCTCCAATATTTAATCATCTAAATCTGCATATTCTTTTTTTTTCTATATTCGGCAGCCTACCAAAATACAAAAAGTTGGCACAAGCCTAAATTTTGTCTATGCCACTTTAGTACTATATCATGGTTTATTACTAGAATCGTTCTGCTACTAAAATCCCCCCCCCCTCTCTCTCTCTCTCTCTCTCTCTCTCTCTCTCTCTCTCTCTCTCTCTCTCTTAGAAAATAAATACTCTTGTCATCAGAGAACCCTCGACCTTATGTCTTATTTCCGTCTTAATTTGACACCTTCGTACTTGTCTACGTTAGTTCATAATATTCAACTGCACTTCTAACAGTTTCTCTTTGCTTACATATATTGTTTTTTTTTTATTCGTCGTTGTAGAATTGCGAGATTCACATTTATTTTTCTTCATTTCTATGATCCTCTATCCATTATCATAAAAGTTGTCAATGTAAGAATACTGCATTACAGATTTAAAATTAAAATATACTCGTATCTGTTGTGTAAAGTGTTAACATTTTCACAAAGGTCAGGATGTTCATCCTAAATTGAATAATAACACAAGTAAGCATTTTACCCTTGCTTTTATCATCTAGCACTGAAGATGCATGCTAATTGTTTCAAATGTACACGCTAATTTTTACTCCAATATTTAATGCATGATTGAGAGCAGAGTTGTTACTGAATGGATGTATTATAACATGGCTAGCTTTAATGTTTTTCAAGAACAAAAATATGAAAATAGTCCACGCTGACTTGAGAACTATACAATACTCACCAACAACCATCATTTCTCCACTCTTGTCGGCAGTGTGGAAGCCTGGCCAGTCGGTTACAACCTCACATTTATATCTCCCGCCAGAATTGAGGCCAACATCACGCAAGACGACACTTTCGCCGGTTGACAAGTCGGACTGCGGAGGAAATGACACATTAATAGAAACATTACAAAGACAAAACACCGAATATAAATATTCTCCGTCAAATCAACGAGGAAAAACTCTGTCATTGTCAGAGAACCAGGTAATTAACATGAGACTGTAGGCATAAGCATACCTACACTCACATGAATACACAAACACACCCGTGAATACATATGTATGAGTGTGTGTTTATATCTTCCAGCTTCCTCAGCTAACATACACTTACTCTCATTTGCACCATCTGCACAACAACTTGAACATTCAAATATCCATGATGGTTCATCCTTTTACTAAATAAAAAATAAAAGTCAAAGGGCGAATCATCATTTATACTTGAAAATATCGAAGATAATAAGGCAGCGTATGCCGGAATTGAAGGTGTAAAGCAAGGGTAACTGTAGCTCTTGTTGTGCTAGAGAACCTTATGGGTAAGATTCAGTGTGGTGGCTGCAAGAGTTGTGACAAAGGGTGAGTGTGAGTATTGTTCAGAGTTTGCGTCTGTGATTATTTGGATTTGAAGAATTTAAAAGCAAAAGTAGAAGATGGAGGAGACACCATTGTGACAGCTATAAAATTCCTTGAATAAATGAGAATGAGGACAGTGGATATTTATTTGGAAAATGGCTAGACTATTGGAAATACACAATTCCCAAAGAAAAATATACAGAAGTTCACTTGTGTATCTGGTTGAAAGTAGATGGGAAAGCAAGTTGATGGGGATGGTGTTGAGAAGGCGAGTGGCAGAAGTGTATGCGATCTTTATTTAACTGATGCCAAATCTAGATAGATGTTCAAATAGCAGAGGAAGAATTGGAAATACAGCTGCAAGGGCAATTCAGGTAAATGAGTTTGCTGAGATGGAAATCAGAAAACATATGAGGAGAAAATAAATAAAAAGGGCTCTGGTTACAGGCAAATTAGAAGAATTGCATAAAGAGTGTAAAATTCTAGAATGGGATTATTTTTGTGGCTCCAGGAAGGTAGGAAGAGGGAATAAAGACTGTGAATGATGTCACTTGCAGTTGCAGGACACAATAAACATACAAATGGAGGCATGTAGTCTGAAGAGAATGCAGTCGTCTGATGATGAAGTGATATTTATGAGGTGAGTGTCTGCCCACCGCTGCTTCATTCACGATCCTACTGCTGATCATATTGGTATAATTGGAGACCTTAATTATCATCTCAACAAACAACTTTATAACGAACATGATCGCGTCTGCCAAAGTCACTCTCCCCAAATTAGCGATGTAATGCTATTCCTTCCCTTTACCTATGTACAAAATAGAACGGACACAATTACAACACCTGGCTGGACAACTGCATCACGTCACCTTCTTGATTCAGTTGTGACCTGCAAAATTCGCTACAATCTTGCAACAGGCTAAGATCGCATCCCCTTACAGGTGTCATTCAATGCTCCATCCCTCCCAACCGTGAACACCCTAACAGATCACCTACCTACTATCAACTGGGACTTTAAAAACCACCAGAAAACCGGATCCTTTCCAGTGACCACAGAAAACAGGATGTGGCCAAGAGTTCAGTTGGCAGATGCTTTACTTTGCACTAACCCAGAATGAAGAAATGACCACCTCAGGAGAGATCTGAAAGAATGCTATTCACATGTAATATCTTCTATGCTTGCTCCCAGCAGGGAAACCTTTAGATTTCGTCAAGGCAACTCTCATAATACACCTGGCTGGAATGACTTGGTTAAAGATCTGTATATACATATTCAGAGAAATATTTTTACTGTGGAGGCTAAACGGTAGCCCGAGGGAAGGAAACTTTGCATTGCTAATGGGAGGCAAAAGCACAGTGTAAACTTGCTCTTAAGCAGAGCAGGATAAATGAAAAGCAACTAACAGCTGATGCAATAATGTCTAGAAAAATTAGCATCCGGTGATTACCCTCGTCTCTGGAATGACATTCAATCCCTAAATCCCAAAACTAAGGAGCTATCACAGAGAGCAGGTGATGTAGCTATCGTAAGAATGTGGTGCGATCACTTCAGCGCTATCCTAAATTGTATTATAACGAAGGTGCGAGTATATATTCAAATGGTTAGAGAGCTGGCAATACAATGCGTACAATGATAATAATACATTAAACATGGCAATAATAATAGAGAAGATATAAGTAAAAGAGTTGTATGAGAGATGCCCGCATCTTTGGGTTGCGGGGTCGTTGTCGTAGGATAAAAGCTTGATTCGCACTACAGGTCCGGTTGCACTCCGCTCTCACTCCAGTCACTGTCTAGTTCAATAATGTTACATGAATTTCAATGGCAGCATACATGCCAGCGCTCACGGTCTGTTCTTACTCCAGTCACGGTTCCCTCAAAAGATATTTTGACTGGAATGAGAGCGGAGTGGGAAGGGACTGAGCGCCAGTGTGAACTCAGTTGGAATCGTTCTGAAACTCGTGATCCACTCTAGTCTTGATTCAGCCTTCAATAAGTAAGTAGTTTTACCTTTTGTCCCATGTGAACATAAATAATAAAAAGAAAATGCCACAATTGGATCATGCAAAATGTAGGAAAATTATTTTAAAAAAGGGCTCCTTTTACTCTCACCATCAGTAAGACGAGGATACAGAGTATGAAATTCTCCTTCATTCTTCCTATATTGCAACATAAGATGAACCAACAATCTCCTTTTTCAACTTTGCTTTCTTTCTTCATCATCATCATCATCAAGTGCAAAGGGGATTATTACCAAATCGGCTTGAGAGAAGTCTCAGTTCTTATGTAGTCGGTGGTGAGACTTTCACTGGTGCTGATGGAGAGGAAATAATGGGACCGAGAGCAAAGTGAGAGCCGACCGAATGTCTGAACCAAAAGGGACAGAGAACAGAGCAAGTGCAGAACTAGACGGCCTGTAGTGCTCAAAAGCTTTAAAGGTGTGAGTTGGGTCCACCTGTGGATCCTAGAGGGGGCCCCTGAATATTTCTTCATATTCTTGTAGGAGTTGCCACATTTCTGGCAGTGAGGAGGCTGGTGCAACTGGGCATATTTGTTTCTTTTGCTGCCTCGTTGATGGTGTGATGGCCGTACGTCTACTTGGCTGTCGAGGTGATGATGTTGGCGTTGTTCTCAGGATAAGTTGTTTTCTGCTACATCCACTAGCAGATTGTGTGGCATTAGGAAATCGGCTCCTAACAATGCTATCATCATGTATGCCATGATGAGGGTCCAATTGTAGTACTTCTCATTGAAAGATACATCAAGATCCTGCCTTTTGTATATTGTGAGTGGTGTTCTGCTGGCAGTGGATTCGTGCAGGTTTGTGGTGGGAGCAGGGTTAAGTTGTTTATTTGGACTGGCTAGGATGAATGATCTGCATGCTCTGGTGTCCATGAGGAACATTGCGTTGGACCTCTTGTCTCTTACGAAGAAGCATGTGCGGCCCCCTTCATTCGTACCTGGAAGAAAATTAGTGATGGGCAGGCACAGCTTCTCCAATGAGGCAACTGGTCTGCTCGCTGCTGACGTTAGTTTGGTTGGGTCGCTTGTGTGACATTATTGCATGTTTTTTTTTTTAAACAGGGAGTCTTTGTCACACTTTTGGGCCTTTTTTTCCTAATTTCCAGAGGAAAAAACATATGTCCCCTAGAGGTTCATCATTTTTCTGCTTAGTCTTCCCCTTGATGTCTTGTTTTGGTTGTCTGCTGGGTCTGACATGGTGCTGCTGCTGATGTTGAATGTGTGGGAACCCCCCGTTTTGTGGGCCATGTGTACTTTACTGACCAAATTCAGGAGGTTTTGGGCATGGCTGCTACTGTTTGGCAGGGTAATTTTGTGAGGAGTACCTCCTACACAAGGTCCAAGGATGACCTTGGTTGGATATCGGTGGCGGGAAGCATTATGAGCCGCCATTTCTGCTTATAGACGTGTGATGATCGTTTGTCATGGGTGCTCCCACGTGGTTGAGTAACTTCCTGGTCCTTCAGTAGTTAGTAGGTGACAAGGGCACGTAGTTCCTTGAATCATCCTACTATTCGCTTGAAGACGTCATCTGACAGAAATTCGAGGACGACGTCTACGCAGGTGATTTATTTGGAAGATTATTTCTATTTTGAAGAGCCATACCTCTGGGTTGTGTGGCATGAATGGAGGTAGGCATATGGAGGCAGTGGCGAGGTTCTCCCTGGTGAGGCTGGCAGCGATGCTGGCTCGGCCGTGCACCACCTTGGGTCACCAATGTAATGAAGGGTGTAAGTAAGGGTCGTAGTTCTCAGCTTACTAATTTATTCACCAAACATACACACAGGTTAATACCTCGTGCGAGCAGAAATGTATCGCCTGACATCCGGTAGGTAGGAACAGGGATTAAGTACAAACATTTGTGTTTGTTCACAGATAGAAATATACAGATGAAATGGTACAGGATACATGACTGAAGTTCATATACAAATGGTTGTAAAGCAGGTAGTGCAATACTATGTATGATGATGAAACAATAAGCAAGTCAATAATAATAACGAAGATATTTGTACAACAGTTGTTGTCGTGGGATAATGGCTGGTGCTTTATGGTAGCAGAGCCCCTTGCCCTAATATAAAGTAGTATGGTGTTGGAGGAGCTCAGGGGCCTAATGTCAACCTCTGGGCCATGCCCAATAAGGACTTTTCTTGTTTTTGCCTGAAACCACTAGGTGTCGATTCGCACTCTTGACGGAACGCGTTTTCCCCAAGATGTAACCGAGTACCAGGACCTATCCAAGGAAAAAGAGGGACGCCATATCTTAAAAACAAATCATAGAATTGTCTTTGGAAGTAAATCTCATTATGTTTCCCACACCATAATTACTATTGGTGGACTAACCTAACCTAATCTAGGGCCATGGCAAAAATACCGGGGCTGGTACAATACTAGCATACATCTCAGGAATTTGCTGCCTGAAAATTTACTAATTGTGATTATGGAAGATTGATCGTAAACGTAATTTTTCATTAGATATCGATAAAAAATTTAAGCCCAAAAAAGTTGCATTATATGAAGTTTCATTTGCCAAGGATACCATCACCTTTAATACTGGCATTAACAAATCCTGGCTTGCCATAGATATGAATGATTTACGCGCAACTATAAATAACTAAGTTCAGGTAAATTCCGAAGCACAAATCCCTTTCAATCCATTTGCCATTTAATTGGTTTCTGTTAATCGTAGAGTAAAATGCAAATGAATGACATTTTCGACTGAAACTCGTATTTCAAAAAGAGAACAAAAAAGAGATTTTGATGAACTCGATATACGTTTGGGGAATTTTCTTTGGTGTTACAATTAACTGCGTATTCGTATAATGCAAACTTAAAAAAAGCATTTGATAAGAAAGGCATATATACACATACATACATACATAACATACATACATACATATATATATATATATATATATATATATATATATATATATATATATATATTATTCTTTTCATTATAAATGCCAAATATTATCCTCCTCGTGTACCTACAATTGTGACCGAGTATTTAAAAAAATATACAGTTTTTAAATTACAGGGGAACATAGGAAATAACTTGGAATTTAACTCATCCCGGCGCTATTAATATTTGATCGTTATTTTTAATACTTGAAGCTTTGATTTGAATACTAGACTTAACAACATAATAAGTTTAACGCTGTAATATCCCGTGATTTAACTTTGTCGAGCACTACGTAGCAGGATACAAATTATTTTGAAGTGAATAATCGTATATTTTATTATTATTATTATTATTATTATTATTATTATTATTATTATTATTATTATTATTATTATTATTATTATATTTGTTTTTTTAAGCGTCCGGTTATTGTCGTCCCACCTCTCTGGAAAGTATACAAATGAAGGTTTAAACATCATAAGTATCATAAGCTTTCAAGCAGAGCAGTAAAAGTTGTATATAGTACATGCAAGCACTCGCATATCTGAGATTATACAAGTGTGAGTGTTTGTAAGCTTTCCTGTCTCGATTTTTATTCCTCACTCTCAAGTTAATATAGATTTTTTTTACCAAAGCGGTATACACGCAACAGTTTCTCGCCTCACACACTCACACGCAAAAATTAAAAAAAAAAAAAAATACACGAGAAGATGGGTGTGGCTCCCATATGCGCAATCACTTTATAAGTGTTAAGCTGTCCACTTATTAACAAGCGTCATATTAATTTAGCATCTCTCCGGATGTTAGAGCATCTCCCTGTTTCAAAAGTAGAGAGATGTCGCGTTTTCCCTCATCTCCTCTCTCCCCCGACACCCACATCTCTTCGTCCCCCCCAAACCTCTCCCCGACCCCTTAGGGTCTCCGGGACGGCGAGAGAGCGTGTCTTGGAGGAAAATAAAACCCGGGGCTGTCCGCCTGCGTCGTCCTCTTCAGGGAGAGGCGTTCCTTGCCAGGACGTCTTAATAACCTCAGCGTCAACGCCTGTTAAGTCTCTCTCTCTCTCCTTCTCCCTTCTTGAACGCTCGCCCTAACCAGGGGCGCACTCCTCCCCCCCTCCTTTTCCCGTTCCCAAACGCCTGCCATCCCGCCACACCCCCAACCCCCCACCGCCCAGGCTTGTTTTGTCCATCCTTCTTCCCTTTGTAGATGTTCATCATCCACTATTTCGTACGCTCCAGTCCGCCTACGATTCTCTTTGGAGTTTATTCCCGACGCACGAAGGACCCTTACTTGCTCGCATCGTCGGTTTGAGCTGCCACATCTTTGCTAATGTGGGATTTCCTTCTCTTCGATGACACTATAGTAGAGTCACATCAACCGTACATTTGATGTCTAGGCCAGTCCCTTACGACGCTCCCGATTGGCTGTTGATAGGCCAATGACAGGACTCTCAGTCTCTCTCGAGAGAGCTCACATAGACAGGGTGTATGCTCCACCTCTCCTGAAAGACGTATAACCCTCAGAAGAGGTGGAACATAGATCCTACTCATGTGAACTCTCGAGAGAGACTGAGAATTTCAAGCCCTGTGATATTGGCCTATCAACAGCCAATCTGAAGCGTCGTAAGGGACTGGGCCAGACATCAAATGCACGGTTGATGTGAAACTACTAAAGCAATGTCTTTGGAACATCTACATATATATAAATCTAATATGGATATCATATCATACAAGAACGACGTTTCTGGCGGGCTGGGTTACAACTAAACACCTTTTCTTCCTAGCAATGTTTTCAATTTACATTCATGATGGCGGCGATCAATTTGAGACCTGCTGTATAGCTGCGTTCAGTTAACAATAATCAAAGACAGAATGTTCCCATGATTATCATGGTCACGAAATGAGTCCTGTTTCAAAAAGGATTGCGATGATCAAAAGTTAATGGATGTTGGCGGATATTAAACGTTGATACAAAATCAACAGCCCTTCCTAAAACGAATAATAATTGTCTCCGTCGTCTGTTTGAGATTAATGTTTTCCGTCATAAAAATCCCATATGTTTTGATAGTTTCATTTGTAACTGATACAACGAATAATTTATTATTAATTGTATGCATTGATCAGATAATGTAATAGAAATGACAATGAGAAAATTAAGATACAGATATTCTCGTTACTAAAAGTCAACATGAATTTATCAAACTTTGTTGATTTCACTTATATTTATATAAACTACAAAAAGAACCTTTCATTATGACTATCCTTGAAGTCAAGGTTTACTACTCTTATTATTTACTGATTTACGTTATCTATAATGTAATATAATATAATATAATATAATATAATATAATATAATATAATATAATATAATATAATGTAATTTGAAGCTTTTGACAACAATGCTTTTCGTTGAAAATCTAAATGTTTCTGGCATAATACGGTTCTTGCCACATTTCAGTTTACTGTAAAAGAGAACTGTTGGGATAGTGGTATGTTGATCATCCACCATCCAATCATCAACCATACCAAATTGCACCCTTTTAGCATCAGTACTTTTGATTTTATTTAAGGTTAAAGCTAGCCATGCTTGTCCGTGGCTGAAGGTTTCATGGGCCGCGACTGGGGTCGTGGTTGAGAGTTTCATACAGCATTATACGCTGTGCAGAAAAATCGACTGCGCCGAAGAACTCTCAGAGCATTTGTTAATTTTTTAATTTTTTTAATTTTTTAGCTTTTGGAGGTGTGATGATGATGGAAGATATAGTAAGGTATATTTGTATTCTTGTCTGATTTCAGAATTTCTTGGACCTAAAATCAGATTTCCTTGGTAGTGACATTTTCAATACAAAACAAACACGCACGCACACGCACACATGTGGAACGCGATGAATATATAAATAAAGACAAAAACAACAAAGGAAAGGGAAACGAAGGAGTACTACTGCGAGTACTTCGAGGCCATTCGACTCCACGTCCTTTACTTAGCGAAGGAGTACTGCGAGGCCTTTTGACTCAATGTCCTTTACGCGAGGTCTTTCGACTCAATGTCCTTTATGCGAGACCTTTCGATTCAATGTCCTTTATGCAAGGCCTTTCGACTCAATGTCCTTTACGCGAGGCCTTTCAACTCAAAGTCCTTGGCTGAGTGAAGGACATTGAGTCGAAAGGCCTCGCAGTACCCCTTCGCTTCACTTTCCTTCGTGGCTTTTGCTTTTATTTATATGTGTGTGTGAGTGTGAGTGTTTGTGTGTGTCTGTGTGTTGATCTCTAAGCTGCTTAAGTGGCAAAAGTGGGACAAATAAACTTAAGGTATTAAGTAGAGTTTAACAATAACTTGCATAATCATTTTGCATAAGCGGTATAACATTGTTTGCGAGAACTCTTCTCTTCGTCAAACGGTAATATGTATTGACAATCGCACAAACTAACACACAATCTAAATATATTGTATATTACCAACATTTCCCAGAAAACTTCCAATTTCGTTTATGAACGGATTCATGTGATGTCATTATTTTTATCCATTGAATCGACAATGCATATTTTATGCTAGTATTTTTTATTGCATTCGGAGTTTATGTTTCCTAATCTGTGGATGAAATATTTTGTATGAGTAAATTTGTCATATTTCCATGGATTTGATTCTAGATTAAATGTAGATTTACAATGTCAAATTGCTGCTTCATAACGTCGACGTCAGTCATTTACCTGTTCATGGTCGTCAATGATAAGGGCGTGTCCATTTTAGTTTATCATTTCCAAATAAAGAGCGCCTCATTGGCGTGATCGGTATGGTCTTGGCCTGCCACCTTGGTGGCCGCGAGTTCGATTCTCGGGCATTCCACGGAGGTGTTAGAGATGTGTATTTCTGGTGATAGAAGTTCACTCTCCACGCTGAACAACCAATGGTTTCATGCGACGTAAAAACACCACACAAACAGTCGTCAAATAAATTGTCCGATATTGATTTAATAAGTGAACACGCCTTAGAAGCACTATATCTTCCTCTCCACCAAATGACATGTACATTTTTGTTCTTATACAGATCGAGGAATCCTGAAAATCGATGCTAAGCTACCTAGAATACTCTCCAATTTACCTTAATTCATTTCCCTTTTCCTCAGTTACGTCTGATTACTCTTCCCATTCTGCTTAATATTGATAAGTGATTAAACTGACGATGTGGGGTATATTTGTATGCCAGTGGCAGACGATGACTTGCTCGCTATCAGTTTGGTGTTTATTGGCCATTTGCTTGATATTCATTGGGTAATGCCTCTAGGAGCAAAGGCCTCTCGTACAGGGCAGCCTCCCTTGAGAAGGGGCAAACTAGCCTCTGGTAAATCGTGAGTGTTCTGCATTAACCAAATGACTAAAATGAAAACCAAGTTGTTGAGTATTACCTAACCGTCCACCAGCGGCGTATTGATGTGACCACCTCCATTATTCTCATACTCTTATAACAACTATAATGACGCTGTCTTAGTTGCTGGTTTTTTCAGTGTGTTAATGGGAACATGCATTATCTGTCTTCACTATCATTGTAGCATTTTCCCGTATGTGATCGTTTTTGTGCTTTGTTGCGTCTCCCTCTCGTCGAAATACGCA
>NC_087201.1:30606942-30614442 GCF_015104395.2 Macrobrachium nipponense | reverse complement strand
TTGTAGCTCGTAAGCTATAATTTATTGTCGTCATTATCTTAACTTACTCGTAGATTTTGGCGCGTCCCATTATTATTGCTGCCCTTTTCCTCATTTATTTCTATTCTTTTTTTTTATTAAAAAACGTTGTTCAGCACAAAGAAATCGGATTGAATTCAGTGATTATAATGGGAACATTTTGTCACACGTCAATGATTACTTTGTGAAGGGTAACCCATCATGTTATGATAGGAGACGCGAATCGCTTTAATTAAGGAAAAGTCCAAAAGTCTCGTATTCATGATGAACAATCACAGAAGACCTATGATGACCTGGATGGATATCATTTCTCCTGTTCAGATACTACTCCTTATGCAAGCTGTGCAATGCGTTTTCTTCTAAAAAAAATAATAATGAAAAAAGATAAAATCACTGTTCAGTCTAGTTAAATCGTTCGGTTTGGCTACCAGCAGTTTTACTTGTGCTAGACTAAAGCTTTGGCGAAGCTAGAAAAAGATCGACGTCACCTTCCTGACAGTGCGAGGATTAATTAATGTCAATCATTCCCAGGAAATTTAGAAAAATGTATCTGCTTCCGATGTTCCGTTTCGCGTAAGCCTTTTGACATTCATCACCCGGAACATCGCCTTTAAATGAACGGGGAAACTTGCAGGTATATGTTGTATATCAACGCTCTTGTGCTGTTCAGTTCAGTAATGAAGAAATATGAGGTCTATTTCGGGCCAATGCGAAAACCAGCGTCGATTTGACTTATGGCCAAAGAATATAAACTTGATGGTTTTGACTATCGTGCATGAAAATGAGCCTGCAAGACTTCACTTAATCGTTTTATTACTTTTATCTTATAGAATATGTCTAATGTGTTTAATAAGAAGATAGAGCAGTGGTTCTCAACCTTGGGAGCGTCAGCAACTTCCAGGGGGCTGGCGGGGGATGGAGGAAACGTGAGCTCTTGGGGAAAAATAAAAAAGATTCTCAAAGCATATTCGTTATTCTCTTAACAAGAGTAAGCAACTAATAACGTTAGTTTCCTGTAGTATACTACACTGGTTAGACTCGTTAGGGTGACCATGTGTTGTAATTACGTTCCCTACCCCTCGAAACTCCTTCTATTGCTATCTTTTTTTTTCCCCTTTAAATCTGGGAGGGAATTTTACTCATAGATGCAAGGTGGGGTTGGGGGGATGGATGGAAGAACCAACTCTTAGAGGGAGCGTGGTCATAAAAAAACGTACATTTCTTATTTCGTTACTAGATGGAAACAATTTCTCTCCAAATACACTCGTATACATCCACAGGGTCACACAACAGAAATATCTTGAACAAATACATCACTTCAGATCCGAATGGTATGCATTCAAATTACTAGATCGACTTGAAGAGTTTTTATTAAAGCTTCGTAGAATTGGAGATAATTTTGAGTAATAAAACGACAAACAAAAGGCGCTAGTAAATATATTCCTAATAGTTTGGTGAAGTAATTCCAGCATTCCAGAAAAAAAGTGTAATGCTGAATTTTTTTATTTTTATTTTCCCGGAATTGGAGAATTAATTTTCCCAAAACCAATCCCCTTCTCTCTCTCTCTCTCTCTCTCTCTCTCTCTCTCTCTCTCTCTCCCCACGTTTCTAAGGTAGGATAGTGATATAGTGTAATCTACATATACACACATTCACACGTACATGTAGTGTATATGTATGTGTGTAATATATATATATATATAATATATATATATATATATATATATATATATATAATATACAACAATATACACACACACACACACACATATATATATATATATATATATGTGTGTGTGTGTGTGTGTGTGTGTGTGTGTGTGTGTTAGTGTGTGTAATATATACATATCTGCACGTTTCTGTGCTAAGTACGTGATTTGGTTTAATCTATATATGCACACATTTACACACACATACATCTAATTATATATTTGTATATATATATATATATATATATATATAATATATATATATATATATAATATATATACATACACATATGTATGTATGTATGTATGTATGTATGAATCTCACCTCTAAACCGGTGTTTATTTTTCTTGGCCTCACCTGATGAATCTGGTACCCATTCTCACCTGAGTCAACTGGTGAGAGGTACGGTCTCAGACCAGGGGTCTTGTGACACCACCGAATATGAATAAATTCCATCACTCACTAAAACATGTGCAAGAATTGTTTAGCATTTCATTGTCTGAACAATGTCCATAAACGAAATCTAAGACAAGTACTAGCTAGGTATTTTCCAATTATATTGTTTTCAATATGAAACTTAGAACAATTTTTTATCATTTCATTTTTATTATATAAACGAGGGACATACCACACAAACAGCTTCCCCCATTTGGGTGGGTTACAGATATAAACGGCGTATATTCAAGGTAAGGCAACACCGGTAACGAAGGAAAGTCTTGTCCTTCGTCAGAGAAAGCATCAACACACGACTCGCAAAGTTGCTATAAGTTTGGTGGTTGCGTTCATATGGAAATTTCAAGCTTGTTCATTTTCATTCTGATGAGCAATTATTACGTCGACCATGATGTTATTATCAGTCTAAGTCTAAAATAATCAGACAACAGTATATAACCATTTACGAAGTAAGATTAGTGTAAAAAATAAAGAGGTATTAGAAAATCAGAATTCTAACATTAGGAGAGAGAGAGAGAGAGAGAGAGAGAGAGAGAGAGAGAGAGAGAGAGAGAGAGAGAGAGAGAGAGCTTAACTGTCAAGGAAAAGACACTGGAAATGTTTGCCTCTGACCGATTAATAACGAAAAAAAGAAAAATTTGAAGAACAAATTTTCGAAATATGTGGTCTTAGTTTATCGATTTTATATAATAAGAAAATCTTCTGTTAAGTTGTAAAAAAAATTGTATTTTTCAGGCATCTAAAGGAAACTATAAACAGAGAACTCAAATTGGTCAAATGGCACACATCGATTTTTTTTTCTAATTTCATTTACTCGCATTTAATATTAAAGGCAAAATGATGCGTGCGTCTCTGTAGGTGAATTTATATCATTATCTCCCATTATTTATTAAATATACATTATAGTTTAACTATTTTTCCTATGTAGAAATATTTAGTACAAAAAGCGTATTATATCCTATGCCCTGGTTCTTACGTTCTCTCTCTCTCTCTCTCTCTCTCTCTCTCTCTCTCTCTCTCTCTCACACACACACACACACATTTAGCAAAGGACTTTCTCTTTTAAGTGCTTAAAGCATTCTTTGATGATGATGATGATAATTATTATTATTATTACATTCTTTTCTTTGCATGGTTTCAACACGTCACCCATCTCTCTCTCACTTGACAAAGAACTTTCTCTTTTAAGTGCTGAAAGCATTCCTTTTGATTATTATTATTATTATTATTATTATTATTATTATTATTATTATTATTATTATTATTATTATTATTATTATTATAAACCAAATTCATATGGAACAACCCCAAAGGGGCAACTGACTTGAAATTCAAGCCTCAAAACAATATGGTGTTCATTGGAATGAATTCACCGAAGTTGAAAGCAAATAGATAAAGAACGATTATTTATAAAAAAAGGGATTAATAAATGAATAAAATAAGTGAATGAAATATAAAACAAAATGTAGAATATCACGAAACCAATTGTTTTACAGTACTAATGCATTGATTTTCTTTATGGAATTTAACCAGGTTTTTATTTTACTTGATCATGCTTGTTTGTTATTTGCCTAACAAGCTAATCAAATTTTCAATGGAAAAAAAAAATAGAAAATGACATATTTTACATAAACAAATGCTTACTCGATTCCTACCGCTTTTATATCTTATTTTTTGTGTTATTTAATTTTTTTTGCTGCTTCAAGATACCACCATAATATCCTTACATCAACGTAAAAAAATATGAATAGCAACACACGCATTAGTGATAACGAAGTTTCGTGAGGTGGAATATTACCAAACTTTAAACTCGATTTGCAGCGAACTACTTCAACTATTTTTGGTGCTCAACGTATTTTAACGCGGAACGCCCCATATATATATGTGTGTGTGTGTATGTATAAATATATATAGATATATATATATATATATATATATATATATATATATATATATATATATATATATATATATATATATATATATATATATATATTTATATATGTATAACTGAATCACGAAAGTTAGGAACGTGATAAATCCAATATAAAAATATATGCCACGAAGGAAAATAAACGAAGGAGTAACTGCGAGACCTTTCAACGTATCCACGTCCTTCACTAAGCAGAACTGAACTATATTGAGGGAAAAGACAAAACAAGAAGATTCGTGTAACTGACAGATAGGGATATGAAGAGATTAGTACCTAGAATCCGACCGACACATCTAGAAGATGAGTAACCTTCCCAAACAAGCATAAACACCTATTGTTTATGCTTGTTTGGGAAGGTTACTCATCTTCCAGGTGTGTTGGATTCTAGGTACTAATCTCTTTATAATCCCTATCTGTCAGTTATACGAATCTTCTTGTTTTGTCTTTTCCCTCATGTATGTCAGTTCTGCTTAGTAAAGGACGTGGAAACGTCGAAAGGTCTCGCAGTTACTCCTTCGGTAATTTCCTTCGTGGCATATATAAATAATATATATATATATATATATATATATATATATATATATATATATATATATATATATGTATGATTAGCTTGTTAGGACAAATAACAAACAAGCATGATCAAGAAAAAAAAAAAATCTGGTTAAATTCCATAAAGAAAATCAATGCATTACTACTGTAAAACTGCGAGCTCCCTTAATCTGAGGTGTTGACATATTATGGAAACAATTCTAGCTTGGAACGGACAAAGTTAATCTCTCTCTCTTTCCATTCTATGTTATATACTTTTACATTATGTAATGCAAAATCTGAACATATATTTTCGACATCTTATAACTCTTAGCTAAATAAGGAATCTGAAAATGTTGCAAAACTCTTTTCTATCATTTTATACAGTTGAGAGAAGATATATCGTTTATGAAAGTAGCAGCGACTATAGATATATATATATATATATATATATATATATATATATATATATATAATATATATATATATATATATATATATATGTATTGTAGTATGCTGGTGTTGGGTGCACATATATATACATATATATATATAATAAATATACATATAGATATATATATATATATATATATATATAATATATATGCTGCTATATATATAGAAAAGAGTTTTGCAACATTTTCAAATTCCTTATTTAGCTAAGAGTTATAGGATGTCTAAAATATATGTTCAGATTTCGGATTACATAATGTAAAAGTATATAACGTAGAATGGAAAGAGAGAGTGATTAACTTTGTCCGTTCCAAGCTAGAATTATGTTTCCATAATATGTCAACACCTCATATTAAGGGAGCTCACGGTCTCCGTGTTGTTTTCATAACATGTCAATCTTACTTGCTCGAAGAGTCTGTTTCATACGCGTGTCCAAATCGTTTTGAGCCCGTCAGTCTCTTGAAGTTGCCCATACAATGAGAGATTCATTACAGACTTTGAATTCCTGGCATTTAGATCTCCCCTCTTTCTCTCCCTCTTTCTCCCTCGTATGTCACTTTTGATTTCATATTAATGTAACGTAATTGGTGACACCTAACTTTTAGATTTCGGATTTATTAGAGTTATTTAGTATTATTTAGTGCTTTTTGTGGAATCTGAACAAGGATTGCACAAGTGTGTAACGGGGCCTTCTCTTTTGTGAAATATTGTGAATTGTGTGGTGAAACTGTGAAATGAGCTACAGCAGAAAGAATATTGGTACCAAGGTAACATGTTATTTTAAGTTTATTAGTTGCAACTAATAGTTACAATGGTTTGATGAAACTTTAAATTTTTACACATTGCAAATTTTTATGTTTTGTGCATTTATCCATTTTCTTATTGAAGTGATTTTTTTGTGTGTGCATTTATCAATTTTTTTCTTAATTAATTGTGTGTTTTTATTTGATATTTTTACAATTTTGGCATTTTCCAAATTTTTCTGTGTTTTCATTTGCATTCAAAATTTGATTAACGTAGTTGTTTTTTTTATTAATTAATCGTTGCACATTTAATTGAGTTTAACACTTGTGAATTAATTTGCATTTACTTAGAATTCTTTTCAAGTTTCATTGTTGCCTAACACTTGTGAATTAATTTCCAAATTTTAATTATTACCTAAAACTTTTAAACTTTGATTGAATTAATTTTCTTGAATTTTGTGATAAATTAATTTTGATTTAATTTTACTTAATTAATTCAAGAAGTAATTAAATTTTGCTTTCCTTAAAAGTAACAGTACATTTCCTGAGATTGTGAATTTCACTTATAAATTTTGAGTTTAATAATAAATTATTGTATTTAAAATTTTTATATGTGTTTTATTTTTCACCAGTATACTTAAGTAATTATATATGTTTAGGTAGAAACATAGAGTGGTAATGGAGCCGTTTTCCTTCAATTTACTTGAAGTGAGTTAGAACCAAGGAAGTACTTAGACTTCTGAAATCAGGAAAATACATAGACTTTTAAAGGTGTTAGTGGAGTAATGCCCTTTAATTAATTTAATTACATATGATATTACCTCACACCTGTTTTGATGAAATTAGTCTGATTTTCTGCAATACTGGTAAGTTTTTTAAGGGATCACTGTTGCCTTTAGAGTATTCAGTCGTTTAGTACCTGTAATGATACTTGGCACTTTGTCACAATATATAATATAATATTATTATTATATATATATATATATATATATCATATTCTATATATATATATATATATATATACATACATATATATATATATATATATATCTTATATATTATATATATATATATATATAGATATATATATATATATGAATTTTTTATCACATCACAGTGATTCGCACATATGCATTAAGCTACAAATGTCTGATTAATAATAAACTAATGCGATCTATCCTCGGAATTAATAAATTTTCCAAAATACTTTCACATATTAACCGAAGGGTAATTTTTTCTAGTTAATAATAATTTCATCTACACACACACGCACACAAACACACAGACACACACACACAGACACAACACACACACACACACACACACACACACATATATATATATATATATATAATATATATATATATTATATATATATATGATGCTATCTATATATATTATATATATATATATATATATATATTTTAATGAAGATATATTCCTGGAGGAACAACTGAGAGAATTATCGTTCCTCTGCATAGCGGTAAAGTTGACAAAAGGCATTGCAAGAATTATAAGACATAATGATACGTCGTATACAAAGTTACGTATGCAGGACCGACAACATAAAACTTTTGTAGAATAAACAGTAGTAATCTGGAGGCTGCTGAGTAAACAAAGTCTAGGTGAATTGTTGAGAGCCAACGCAAAGTTCCACGA
>NC_087201.1:30599442-30601942 GCF_015104395.2 Macrobrachium nipponense | reverse complement strand
TTTTGGTGGTTATCATCTCTTAAGATATTTGCAGTCTTTCGATACATACCTGGTTAAATTTCTTGGGGGTAATTATCTTTATGATAATATGTTAAACAATCAAGAAAGGTGAATACATACCTGGTTAGATTTCTTGGGGGTTACTAGTTAGGAAATATCCCAGAAGGCTAATGCAGTATCTATTGATGTATAAGTTAACATATTCAAAAGAAATATTAAGGTAGAATTCAATGTCTATTTAAATGTTGTTCTTGTTGCTATTGTTATTGTTGTTGAATTTTTCTTTTTTGCTCTTGGGGAGTAGGAAAGCCTAAAAAGGCCTGAAAAAGGTATTTCGCGTTGAGTTAAAGATACGCCAATTTTAGGATAGGCTATTTATGATTTATTCATTAGAATGAAAATGTAAAAAATAAATAATGTGCATGTTAAACAGCATAGAAAAATCATTTTTGATAAAATATCACGAATTTATTTTAATTTCCGTTGGTGAAACAACGCTCTATTTGACCGTAGATTTTAACACACGCCCCGAGTAAGCTGGAGGTCGGATCACGCCTTATCTTATTTATTCTAAACGATTCTTCACTTGTTACGCAAGCAGCAATTCTGTAGCCCTCACGAGGCCCGACGCGATGTTATGTGTCATGAGATATGTTTACCGAATTCATATGGAATTGCTTTTTGCAGAGGTGTTTGCTTTGCATTGCGTTCAGCCGGGTACTTCAAACAGTGGTGGATAGCATCTGTACTTGAATAAGTGGCTGCTGTTGTTAATTTATGTCTTCCTTTACTATTCTCATCACACGAGGAGTAAGCGACTTCTCTCCAAAAGAGCAGTTGCACAGAAGTGTCGTGTAACTTTCTCTCTAAACCGCCTTTCCTAAGTGGGAAATTATTTGTAAAAATTCACCAAAACGTGTTTTTGGGTATTATGTTAGGTTAAAAAAAAATGAAAAAAACAATCTATTAACTTTTTTCTGAGGTAACCCCCACTGTCTTTAAGTATCAATTTTATTCCTCAGCTTTCAAAACGGTGTTGCAAATTTATGACTTGGAAGAGTGCAATATTTAACATACGCAATCTGGCGTATGACAGCAGACACACGCAATGCAGCACTAGGCTATCGATCATGGTTCGATTAACTGTAAATGTCTGGGTGTTTGGGTCTGTAAATCACAGAATGGATTAACTTCATTCTTTCCAGGAAATTGGTTCGTAAATGTGAAAAGATCCTGAACCTCACAACGGATTGGACATCGTTAACATGTTTGCGTTATAATATTTTAATCTGTGTTAATACATATTAAGAATTCCTTCACAGATATAGCCTTTGTTAATGCATATCGGGAATTCATTTACGCAACAGAGCAAACAGGTATTCGTTTTATATAGATATACAATAATATCTGTTAACTTACTCTTGCCACAAACATTTTCCAGCCAATTTCGACTCCTTCACAAAACAATCGGCTTTCCAAACCGTGCTGTCATCCAACTATTTAGGTGACAATCAGCATCAACTTTCCAACGCCTCCTTTACACGAAGTGAGAAAAATGTACCATTTTTGGATAGAGAACTTTTGACAGTCATATTTTGTGTGTAAAATAAGAGATGAAAAATACTTGAATGGATATTCTCGGTGAGAAAACTAGTATTACTTTCTCAAACGTGTTCGACGTTTTTCGGGGATACCGATCTATGAGGGTATAAATGTTTTCGCTCAGACCCTGGTGAGAGAGAGGAAAAACACATTTATCGTGGTAAAATGGTTTCCGTAAAGAACTGAAATAACATTTAATTTCAGTGTATTATCAGGAAACAAGAAAGAGTATCCAAATTATAATTAGCTGCTTCTTTTATCAGGAATCCTCTTCTTTGGAATTTGTTTGGGGTAAGGCGATAATCAACAAACCTGGTTTACCCTCCAATTGTCATATCGTCGATAGTTTTGGTACCAGTCACATTTCATTTTGCCTGCTCTCTCTAGCCAAAATCCTCCTCTTTATCTCTCTGCCCATTCTTGAAATGTGTCTGTACATTGATCTAGTGTTCTCTGAATAAGATGTCGCCGTATATTACACTTGGTCACATGTCAAGTGTGTGCACGCTAAAAGATATATTCAAAGGAAATAAATGCAATTTTCCTTTAGAATAAATGGCATTCATTATGATACATTTTTTAAATACAGATATAAAAATCCGCAATGAAATGAAAACGCAAGCATCAATTAACCATGAAAGTATTGTAAATGGAAACTTTCAGTTGTGACTGACGCTTTTATTCTGCCCAGCTAATTATAATTTGGATACTCTTTCTTGATAATACAGTGAAATTAAATGTTATTTAAGTTTTTTACTGTTGCTGTTTACAGTTTCTGGTGGCAGTGTGTTCCATGTGTCACATCTCTTTTATTTGTGAAGAAGTTCCCGCCATGAGATGTGTTGTATCTCTTCAGTTCTAGTTTCCATCCATTATTTCTTGTCCGGTTTTCGTTTAA
>NC_087201.1:30559442-30594442 GCF_015104395.2 Macrobrachium nipponense | reverse complement strand
GAGCTTGGGACTCAGATATTACAGATAAAATCTTCATCCATCCAGTGATCAAGAAGATTAAAGAGAAATTGTCAATTACATCTTTCTGTATAGGAAGACAGTTCTCCATAATATAGCATTAACTTTCTACATAATGGTGCTCTTATGGGCTCCTTTCATTAGGTTGAATGCTGTGTCAGTGGAAAATATTTCAGTCATTACTATTTGTGTGTGTGTATGCAGATATGCTAGTTTTCGTATCATGTTTGTGTATACATATAACTTATAATCAAACTATTTTTTTACAATTATACAAACATACGAATACATTCCTGTTCGTTAAAACCGTCCTCTCTCAGTCCTAAATCTAATAACTAGTATTTTATTCGTTGCCAATTCTACGACAGATGGAATACCCCCCACCAGAGCGAAAAAAGATAACAAGAGTAAAAAAAAAGAAAAGAAAAGAGGAGAAAAATAGAAAGAATATTGTATTTTCAGGGAGAGAATATTTAATTCAGAATTTTACGCTGCATTTCGTTTTCAGTTGGCTTAACAACAATGAACAACAACAGAATGCATGAGAATTGTGAGCTCTGAGAATGACTGCATATTTTTATATATATATATATATATATATATATATATATATATATATATATATACTATATATATATACATATATATACATATATATATATATATATATATATATATAATATATATATATATATATATATATATATATATATATATATATATATATATATATATATATATATATATATATATATATATATATATATATATATATATATATATATATATATATATATATATATATATATATATATAGGATATATATATATACATATACACACATATTTTTACATATATATATCATTTTATATATGTATATATATATATATATATATATATATATATATATATATATATATATATATATATATATATATATAAATATATGTGTGTGTGTGTGTGTGTGTGTGTGTGTATAGTCAGTGTATTTTATGTAATATTAATATCTTTTCCCTTTCTGTGCATCGTCCCATTTAACATGTAAATGTATGCAGGGTACGTTTTAATAATCTACATAAAAGAAAACTAATCTCTGTTTGGTTTGGCCTCCCAAAATACAATAAATGAACAAATGTAATTTGGTTTTATTATATTCAACTGAGTGTTTGAAAGCGTTTACTCCTCAACTTAAGGGCTGTAAAAGAACATTAATGTGAAAAGCTTGCTTTGATCTTATGGAGATTTATATAAATGATTGATATTTTTATAGGGGAATGCCGCACATAACTTCACAAGTTTCTAATACTATGAATTACTTAAGTAGCTAAAGTATTAATATCGAATTATGTAGTTTATATAGGTGTTAACAATCTCCAGAGCAGGTAACCATTGAGAGAAATGTTCAGTAGGTGAGCTCTGCAAGACAGTTTTAACATTTGGGATAACTTACGTCATCTGTTATGTGGCCTCAAGAGCATCAGTTTTTTAACTTCGGGGAAAGAGAGTTTTTTGTCAGATGGGTTTAACCGAATTTTTACAAACGCGCACAAACACTCACACGGACCGTCTGATATGTGCAGAAATGTAGTCACATCCCAACTGCGTTGCTAGACGAGAAATGCCACAAACATTTCGTCACAAGCCGAATTCCTTCCTTTCTAGTCTTTGTCCACTGTAAACTCTGATAAATGGCATTTCCAGTCCTTGCTATATCTTTATGAGAGACTCTCCCAGTCATGCTGGCTTTTGAATGAAGGATCACAATACAATTCTGAAAGAATTCTGTTTTCCTGTCCTTATAGCGTAGCCATCCTTATTAGTAGAGACACGAGTCAGAAAAGGACAAAAACTTCACACCCGTGGCTTCTTCTTTGGAGAGAAACGTATTTAGTCAGCTTACCAGAGACTTTTAATGCGACCTTGGTTTCCAGGAAGTTCTTGCTTAAAAAATACTCAGAGTACCAGGAGTCTTGAAATGGAGATAACAGTCACTCATATAAGTTCATGGATGTCTCCGGGCGTTTTGAGAGACTTCCATTTCTCCCCTTTCTGGATGACAGGTGTCCGGGAGTGCGAAACTGGCCATTTGTTAACAACTACCAACTCTGCTGTATAGAAAGTTTTGTGTGAGCCCATCTTACGTCACTATACAGACCCGTTGTCCAGAAAGGGGTTGGATGGAATTCACCTTTATGCCCGGAGACATCCAGGAGTGACTGTACGTAGATTTAAAGCTGTTCGATTTCCATTCTATGATTGAAAATGGGAATCCAGCAGTTTCCCGAAGGCTTGCTGTACGGATTTATTTCTAAAGATATGTACATTCACATAACTGTGCATATGATTTTCCAATTTGTGGATTGATGCGCAAAGCAACGGTACTGCTCTCCTTACATAGCAGCCATAAGAAGTTGTGAAATGGTTGCCATATGGTGTAATCAAACAACGTTTGGTATACTGGTGAAAATTAAGGTGGCAAATGTTTGGTTGAGGTCAAGTTTGTGGGGGCATTCCGTTGTATTCTAGTGGATATATTTCAGTCAAAATCTGGGGGAAGTTTTTTAAGAAGTTCCATTTGGCTGCATTAGATTAAATTCAAAACATATATTTGCGTAAAAATATGGCTCTTTTTTAAATGAAATTGTTTTAAATAAAAAATGGGGTAAATTTTATAATTTCATTTAGCTTAAAGTGTGTCTGTAGTCTATATTCTTAATGACATTACCACCTGGAATGACTCGATCTATCCAGACCACTATTGGCTGTTGCAAAATCTACTTTCATGATTATATTATTCGTATTACTATTCTAAAAAGTATTTCTAAACTGGATTGTTTTTTTTATTAGATCTTTCAAAATCATGTAAAAATCAAACGGTGAGATGACTGGCTAAAGAAAAAATTTATATCTGATGACAATTAGATTGTACTGGTAAACGCTCCAACGCCAAATCAAAGTTGACGTTAAGCAACAACCACAGAGAGAGAGAGAGAGAGAGAGAGAGAGAGAAAGGACACATTTGGTGGTAAGACCACTGGTATCTAGTTTGCTGATGTTTAGGATTTTACGGCCAGATTTACGGCAGTGATAAAGTTGTAATGTAAAAAAAAAATAAGAATTAACACAAGTTTTGTCCCGAGAAGAAATGAGATTTCTGTTGCAATCTCATTGTTTGTTGGCAAACAAACAATGGTAGAAAATCCATAATAAATGATATGATATAAAATAAAAAAAAATAAATAAAAGAAAGCTGTCTTGTTTATGAAGTAAGGCGTTCATAAATTTTCGTATGGATTTGTGAATAAACAACTTCGTTGCTGGGAAGAATCGTTATATTACTATTCTTAACTTAACTGAACCAGTAACTTGCGGAGAGAGAGAGAGAGAGAGAGAGAGAGAGAGAGAGAGAGAGAGAGAGAGAGAGAGAGAGAGAGGAATATGTTAATAACTACGCATTTAGCTCAATGTAAATGTAAACATATGAACAAACAGTGGGGCCTATTGGCATTATATTAGTTAAACCACACACACACAAACACACACACACACACACAACTTGAAGGAAAGTAAGGAGATAGAAATAAAAGACCTTAACTGTCTTGAATTAATCAGGATGCCTTTGCAATATTCGCAAAAATATACCAGGTCCATTTGTCCCCTTGTCCTCGAAGTCCTATTGGCAAAGACATGTGACGTCATAAGTTCATAAGTTTACACCTAATGCAATGGTGTCTCCATTGGATATAGATTTGAATATAGAATCTAGGCCAAAAAGGTTAAGCACTGGGACCTATATGAGGTCATTCAGCGCTGAAACAGAAATTGACAGTAAAAGGTTTGAAAGGTGTAACAGGAGGAAAACCTGAAAGCAGTTGCACTATGAATCAATCGTGAAAAGATAGGGTGGAAAGTAGCATGGACGAAAGAGAATATGAAAAGAGGTACAGTAAAATGATACCCATAGATTGCAACGTATCATAGATAAATAATCTCTCTCTCCTCTCTCTCTCTCTCTCTCTCTCTCTCTCTATTTTCGTCGCCTTAGTACCAGTGTTCACTTTAGTAGTTTCGGGACTCAACTTTGATTAATTGTCGTGAACTACGCCTTTGTGAGGCCAACAGAGTTAGTTGGCTCTGTTTTTTTACCTCCCTCCCGCCCACCCCGCCCCGCCCCCCACCCGCACTCCAACAACTCCCCCTTGCCCCACCCTTGTTCGGCAGTCTCTGGATTCTCAGAACAGACGATTGGAAAACATTTTTTCGTTACGAGAGAGACTTCGTTAAACTCTCGTAAACTGAGAAAGATGATTTTGAGAGATAACATCGAAAAGGCGCAGTGCTAAAGATGATTCTTTATACATTTATATATATATTGTATATATATATAGATATATATAGAGATATATCATATATATTATATATATATATATATATATATATATATAATTATATATATATATATATATATATATATATTTTATAAACAAAACATTTTTGAGACGAATTATTAATGACTTTTTATCAAATGCTGTGTTGTTTTGAGAAGTTGCAACGTCATCTAATGGATGTTTTGTTCCCTTCGATTTTGACTTTGTTACTATGAGTAATGGTGGTTCTCTCTCTCTCTCTCTCTCTCTCTCTCTCTCTCTCTCTCTCTCTCTCTCAACATATTTATGCATCACTTTGTTTCTCTCTCTTATGTTTTTCTATGAAAAAAGTGTCCGACCTTAAGAGTAAAGTAGTACAAAGTAAAAGACTAGCCTCTCTCTCTCTCTCTCTCTCTCTCTCTCTCTGTGTATCTACATAGTTATTCATCACTGTTTCTCTCTCTTATCTCTTTCTATGAAAAAAGTGCCAGACTTTAAGAGCAAAGTAGTACAAAGTGATAGACTATCTTTTAGTAATCATTCTGTGAAAACCATCACTGTTAGAAGATGAAGGACCCTTGCCTAGATTTCAAAGAGTTTCAGTACGTTCGTTTTATTACATTCGTAATTCGTATTGCAACAACCAGTCTTCATTTCATAGCCTTTACCCTCCTCTTCCTCTCCGCTTTGTTGCCGCGTCACTTTCCCAGTTTTTGTAAGCCTTTGTTTGCAGCGAAACGGAATCAAACGATGTAAAGCACTAATGCTGAAAAGCAATTATGAAATGAATATTTATTGGGTCTTTGTACGGTACTTGTAAAGTGAATGTGAAAAGGGTTCTCTCGGTAAGAGCCATAAAATACTTATCGATTTGCTATGCACACAGGAGAACAGAGCACTCGAGGAATTAGGGACATCTTTCTAAATTAGTCTTCTCTCCACGAGAAGTTAGTTTAGAACTCAAGGAGATTTGACTGAGTGAAAAGTAACCTCAGTTACTCATTTCGTCTCATAGATTATCATTTTTGATAAACGACGATTTCATACACGAATGGAATGTAAACTTCAAGCCAAAGGCCAAGCAGTGGGACCAATGAGGTCATTCAGCTCTGGAAAGGAAACTGACTATAGTAGGTTTGGAAGGTGTAGTGTAACAGGAGGAAAACCTCGCTATTGTAATTTGAAATAATTGTTAGGAAAGGGTGGATAGCATAATGGAAGAAAGATATGAAAGGAGGTGCAGTAAAAGAAACGAAAGAAGTTGCAGCTATGGGCCGAAGGGACGCTGCTTAAAGAACCTTTGGTAATGCCTACAGTGCAGCCCGTAAGGTGCACTGATGGCACTAACCCGTTGTCATTATCTTTATAGATCGATGATTTTATTATCGTTGCAGTAAATGCTCACATTTGTGAATTTCTATTTACCAGTTCATTATGTTAAGCGAGGGTTATATATGAAAGCATAATTCAGTAATGACTAAGGTAAAAGATTCTAATGATGAGTATCGTATTTTATTTTATTTGTTAATTTCAAGAGCCAACTGTGTTTATACGTGTTCCATTGTGTTGTATTTCTCCAAAATAAATAGCTTAAAATCTTTTTACACTCATTCAGATAATGTAAGAACCTCACCATTTTGCTCTCTCTCTCTCTCTCTCTCTCTCTCTCTCTCTCTCTCTCTCTCTCTCTCTCTCTTTTACAGATCTCGGTTTCAGGTCATTTTATTTTCGTGATCCAAAATTAGTTGACTGTAAAAATCACGTATGAAAGGATTGGTTCTCATGCACTTTTTACGTGAGCGTCATTCAATGACCTTGAAAGTAGCGAATCTCTTATATTAGGGCGCTAAATGTCCATTTGAATGACCTAACCTTTCTCCCTGAACCGCATTCTGTGCTGCAATGCTGTTAATTCAGTGTTTTATGAAATATCTAAGGGCATATTTGAACCCATCGATACATACATAGTCAAAGCTCTGGTAGCATATTTCTACTAGGCTTTGTGCTGAAGAGTATCAAAGTTAGGTCTAATGTTAAGTAAAGCATGTCTGACATTGGTCCAGACATCCTGGAATATAAACCATCATTAAATTAGTGTCTTAAGGTGCATATCGATGATTTAAAATCCACATTAAACATATCACGAAAATACTTATATGTCGATCATTCAAAAACCACATGAAATACATCACGAAAATACTCATGTCTGATTCAAAAACCACATTAAACATACCACGAAAATACTTTAGGAAAATAATGTAGCTGCGAGTGTTTTTCCGATTTAACTTTAAATTATACATCTTCTTATTACTCCCATTATTGGACATTAGTCTACATGGACGTAATTACATTACATCACAAAGTTAACGAAACAATAATAATGAGGAATGATGTCGTTTATCGAAAGAGAGAAATTCGATTACGATAGATCTTAAAACTGCGTTGTTACGAAATGGAACTGTCTGGGGCAGAAAATAACGAAGCTGGTTATTCGAGGTCTTGGATGGGCAATATGTACCCATTAATGCCACTATGTTCGATTAAGAAGACCAGAATTCTCCTTTTTTTTACGTAGATAGGCGAAGGCAGCGTCCCAGTTTTGGCCTTTATTTGTAAATATATAACGTATGATACGAATGTGTACTCGGGACTTGATCAGCCTGAGTAGGCGCGATGAAAGAAACCATTGGAACTGAATGTTCCACAAAGTGTTACCACAGAATGATTCACCAATTCAGTCTCGGCAGCTCAGACTCACCCGACATAATAATATCATTAAAACCGGTAAAAGACGAACAATTATGGAACGACGTCTGTTGACGAAACATTGCTCTTAAATTAACTTGTCATTCAGGTTTTTCTTATTTCATGATGCGTAATTTTTGTTTACTTCCGATTCGTTGTTCCGTCACAATAATCGAATCTAAATGCTAGAGTCGTTACACTGACCACACAGTTAAACAAGTGTCTATTGTGCTCAGCGGTATCATAATTATTTTTGTTTGATAAATTTTAGCTGATGTTTCCTAATAACCTTCAAGGGTTATTATTTATTTTTTGGGCGGGCGGGTGGGTGGGAGGTCATTATCTTCATACTTACAGTGTCTTTTTTATGGAATTGAATTGAATACAGAATTTAGGTCAAAGGCCAAGCGCTGGGACCTATAAGGTCATTCAGCGCTGAAGCGGAAATTGATAGTGAAAAGTTTGAAAAGTCTAACAAGAGGTAAACCTCAAAGCAGTTGCACTAGCAAAAAAAATGTCAGGAAAGGGTGCAAATTAAGATGGAAGAAAGAGAACATGAAAGGAGGTATAGTAAAAGGAACGAAAGGGGTTGCAGCTAGGGAACCTTAAGTAATGCCAACAGTACGCTGCGCGAGGTGCACTGATGGCTCTACCTCCTACGGGGAGTCTCTTGTTTATTCTTCACGGTAATCCCCTTACCTTACAGACATTACAGTTCGTCGTTCGGGTTGCCCCAGGTCCCTCAGTGTGGTGCGCCTCTAATGTCTACCAGAGAGTTGCTAGTACATCTTCCGGTATATTTTGCATCTTCCAATCTTGGATGGTCTGGGATGCAGTTTAGATATTTGTCGAGCTTATTCTTAAACACATCTACGCTCACTCCTGATATATTCCTCAGATGAGCTGGCAACGCATTGAATAGACGCTGCATTATCGATGCTGGTGCGTAGTGGATTAATGTCCTGTGTGCTTTCCTTATTTTTCCTGGTATAGTTTTGGGCACTATTAATCTACCTCTGCTTGCTCTTTCTGATATTTTTAGTTCCATGATATTTTCTGTTATTCCTTCTATCTGTTTCTTCCATAGCCTGAATTATCATGTAGCGTTCTCTTCTCCTTTCTAGACTATATAATTTTAAGGATTGTAGTCTTTCCCAGTAGTCTAGGTCCTTAACTTCTTCTATTCTAGCTGTAAAGGACCTTTGTACACTCTCTATTTGTGCAATATCCTTTTGATAGTGTGGGTACCATATCATATTGCAATATTCAAGTGGACTACGAACATATGTTTTTATAAAGCATAATCATGTGTTTCAGCTTTTCTTGTTTTTGAAGTGCCGTAACAACATTCCCATTTTTTGCTTTACATTTTGCCAACAGAATTGCTATTTGATCCATTGCATAACATGTTCCTATTCATCATCACACCAAGGTCTTTAACTGCTTCCTTATTTGTGATTGTTCTCATTATTAGGTCCCCTATATGCATATAGCTTTCCTTCTCTGTCTCCATAATTTATTGATTCAAATTTATCAGAGTTAAATACCATCCTATTTACCTCTGCCCAATCATATACTTTGTTAAGGTCTCTTTGTAGAGCGTTCCTATCTTCATCACAAGTAATTTCTCTACTTATTCTTGTGTCATCAGCGAAACTACTCACTACCGAATCCTTAACTTACTGTCTATGTCTTCAATCATAATAACAACAAACAATAGTTGCAGCTAGCACCGTACCTTGTGGCACACCGGATATTACCTTGGTTTCATCCGATTTCTCATCGTTTGCAATAACTATCTGTTTTCTGTTGTGTAAAAATTCTTTTAACCATCTCCTACTTTATCTACGATATTGTGTTTTCTAATTTTCTTTGCTAATATATTATGGTCTTACTTTGTCAAAAGCTTTTGCAAGTCTAGATAAACCACATCTGTTTCATTTCCGACTTTTCATATTTTTGAATATGTTCTCACGGTGGACTAACAGTTGGGTTTGTGTACTTTTTCCGGGTACGAAACCGTGTTGTCCTATATTAAACAAATTATTTTTTATTAAATGTTTCATAATATTTTTCTTCATTACCCTTTCATACACTTTCATAATATGTGATGTTAGACTCGCAGGCCTATAATTACTTGCCTCTAGTCTTGATCCACTTTTGAAAGTAGGGGTGAATATATGCTAATTTTGTGCTCATCATAAATCTTGCCTGTATCTACACTTTGTCCTTAATAATATTGCAAGTGGCTTTGCGATAGAATGAACTAACTTTTTCTTTAACAAAATAGCAGGGGACTCCATCCGGCCTGCAGCAGCTCCATTTTTAATTCATTAATGCCTGCACAATATCAGCTTCATTAATTTCTATGTCAGCTAAACTATTCACTATTTTCTTCCCTTACTTCTATATCATTATCTTAATTATCTATCTAGGGGTGAATTCTCTCTTATATCGTTCTGCCAGTATGTTGCAAATTTCCTTTTTTTTCATTCGTTAATCTCCCTCAATTCTCAGAGGGCCTATTTCTATTCTTCTTTTATTCATCTTCTTCGCATATGAGTATAATAGTTTGGGGTTTTGCTTGATATTTAATAGGGTTTTTTTCTTCCAAGTCCCGTTTTTCATTTTCTTTTGTTGTAATAATCTTTTGTTCTGCATTTTCTAGTCTTACTTTTTAGTTCTATAACGTTTCCATGCATTTTTTTCTTTTGCAAGACCTTTTTTCCACTTTTCTGATTTTCTGGAACAAGATCCTTCTGTCTCTTGGTATGCATGAATGATGTTTACTTTTCTTCTTCGGTATATATTTTTCCACTATTTTCTCCAATATTTTATATAATATCTCCGTATTTACCCTTATGTCATCACTTACGAAAATGTTATCCAATCTTTGTTTAATTCTTCATTAATTTCTGACCATTTTATATTTTTTACTGTAAGAAAGTTGTTATTTTCCATATCCTTCCCACTTTTTCATTTCTTGCTTATCTCTATTTTCACTTGCTTTGGAATGAACTGTTAATTCTATGACATTTATGGTCTGAAATACTCGCATTATAAACTATTATTTCTTTAACATAATTCATCTCGTTTTCACAATACTAGGTCTAAAGTATTTTCCTTTTTCTTGTTTTGTCAGGTGATTTATTTGTTGAATGTTGTATTCTAGTAGCATATCTAATAGCTTTTCAAATTGCCTCTTATCTTCTGCACTACTATTACTCTCTTTTTTATATGTATAAGTACAACCACAATCTCCTATTCCGTTCTTTTTTCCATTCTACGAAGGAAAGTTGAAGTCACCAATAGGAGAATAGTCCAGTCCTTTGTGATTTCTACATATATCATCCAATTTTTCAATTATTAAGTCAAACTCTTTAGTATTAGGAGGTCTATATATTACTATGTTCATCAATTTTTCAGATTCAAATTCTACCGCTATTAGTTCACATTCTGAGTTACTATATTTCTCATATATTTTTCCTTGTTTTTTGTCTTTCCCATATATTGCGGTTCCCCCTTGATTCCTATTTTTTCTATCTGATCTATAAGTTTGGAACCCTTTTTATTTGATCATCATCCCTTCCCAGTCTCTTGGGAATACCAGGTTTCACTTATATTCATTATATTCAACAAGCATGTGGTAAACACGTCGCAAAGGTGGATACATACCAGGATAAAAACCCTTTGGGGGGGGGGGGGGGGACCCGGGGGGGGGGGGGGGGGGGGTTGGGGGGGGGGGGGGGGGGTTCACTATCTAGCCAAGGTCCATTTCATCTATACTCATTTCTTACGATATCCACTTTAATGGTGGTATCATTTCCCACATTCTTTCTGTCCTAAGAATAAAATCCGTTTCAATTAGAGTTCTTTATTTTTCAATTAAGTATCTATTTTCAGGCTTTCTATGTTCTACAGTTTATATAACACCTTTCTGTCATTCTACGTTATCAGTTTCTAGATCCGTGTTTGACTCGGGGAGTAAGCTTACGAACTACTTTGTTATTGTTGTGGGGGTAGGAAAGCCTTATGGAAAAGCCTAAAAAGGTCTGAAAGAGGTGTTTTGCTTTGAGTTAAAGATACAGGAATTTTAGGTTAGTATATTTATGATTTATTTATTAGAATGAAAATGTAAGCAGCAAATACTGTACATGTTAAACAGTAGAGAACAATTATTTCTCATAAAATATAGAATATTCATTTTAATTTCCGTTGGTGAAACAACGCGCTGTTTGCCCGTACATTTTAGCAGGTGCCCTGAGTAAGATGGAGGTCGGATCACGTCTTGTTCGGTTTGAAGTGCTGGTAGCTTTCCCCGCAAAAAACGTTTGTTTTGTCTTACCTTTTGATTCATATACATTGAAGTTTTCATGGCTGTAACCTATGGCTATATTTATCAATAAAGGTGACAAAAAGAGCCATATGTTTTGGCTGTCACTTTGCCAGGTCATTTCAGTACAAGAGACGAACTTGATTCGTTTTGGAGATTTTTCTTTATATTTAATTAGTCGTCAGCAATCCGCTCCAGACAAAGACTAATTCCAGAAAACCAGCACGACCCAAAAGGCCGGTTGCAATTACGATTAATGTTTGCAATCAGACATAATTTTCACTTAAGAGTTTGAGTTCATCCTTCGATCTCCACTAGCGGAGATCGCTTGATCTCGCTTTTATACCTCCCCTTGAATTTCTCAATAGAGCTTCGGTCTTTTCCTAAAAAAAAACGCTCTTTATATACATCCACTGCCATATATCCGGACAGGGGCCATTATTAGGAAACCATTAGTGTCCAAACCATTTGGCTATTAAGTCACTTAAAATCCTAATTACTGTATAAAACTGTAAAAAAAAATTGTTGGGTTGAAAGTACGGACTCCTTGTAACTTTCTGAATTAAAGGATAGCCGCTCTTTTCCTCTCCTTAAAAAAAAATATTGTTGGTAAAAACACGATGGAAAAATATACCCTGTGTCATGTGATTTGATACATAAATTTATCCTATATCAATACACCAACTGCAGGATTTTGCTTAGAAACATTTACGCAGGACAATGCGGCATTCTCGCATCTTGAGATGTATGAAGATATTACACCTCTGAGAGAGATCTCCAATGATTAATTACCCTCACGGGGAAAGAAAAATCTGTGAAAAATTACCTATTGTATCCAAGCATAATTGTTTTACGTAAAACGAGACTTTTCTCATTAGGATATTCTCTCTCTCTCTCTCTCTCTCTCTCTCTCTCTCTCTCTCTCTCTCTCTCTCTCTCTCTCTCTCTCTCTCTCTCTCTCTCTGCGCCTCAAAACAACTTGTCCCAAAAGAGCTAATACAATTGAGCTATTTCGACAAAATGGATAGTATTAAAGGGCGTCCATAAAGTCCCAGTACCATTACAAGTATCTATAGCTTGCAATGGTACTGGGACTTTATGGACACCCTGTATAATAGCTAGTGCCAAAACCATTGTTGTGACAAAATAGCCAGTGGTATAATTTAGCTGTCACTGAAAGAGCTGTTTACCAAAATAGCTATTTTCAAGAAACTGTAGTTTGCGTTTAAGTGTTGAAATGGTTTACGATAAACCACTAAAGTATTTAGTAGAACAAACTATAGTCGATTTTTTAAAACCTGGCAAACTTGCACTTAACTTGCACTTAGCTGCTAGTTGCTGATTGGATGAATGTCGTGTTGTCCGAATCTCTGTTTTGCTTTGCTTTTTCAGAATTGTGATTATACGGCCATAGATTGAGATAAGAGCCAAATTATGTCATGTTATGTAAATACCAGTTGTAATAAACATAAGTATTAAGAAGTTACATACCAAATTATTATATAATAGTTAACAGTTATGAAACAACACTCTCCGATGCTGTAGACTTGAAATATGTTTTCAAACGCATGAACTTTAATGTTTAAATTTCATTTCTAGCTGAAATTTTTTAGTGCAATCGTTGCCATTGGTTGTTTAAAAAAAATTATTGTATGTACATTGCTGATGTTGTATAACGCCTAAGAACAAAATACTATCGTAGAAATGAACGCTTGTCAGAAAATTTGGGGTGGAGGAGTTGTGGGAGGAACAGTTTCGGGGTTGACAGAAAGTTGACGTATTCTCAGCGGGAGGTTCAAATGCGGGTTTTGGTGTTCTTGTCTTCATAAAATAATAAAGATGTTTATATATCATAATGTTCTTTTTTATTTTTTTGCATTTCAAAAGTACTGCTCACGGAATGTCATTAATGTTCTAGGATATATATAAAGTTGCTGTTGCTGTCGCCTTATTGATTTCTTTCATTGTCTTTAGGGCCCTGTGAAGTGAAATATTGAAAAACATTCATTATTATATTACGGCACTGACTGGTAAGCCTACTGCCAGCAGCATGTATATGCCTGGTGTTTGAAGCGCCTTCATCTTTGCTTTGTTCCATATCGTCTCTTGTGGTCATGGCTGAAATAGGTGAAATCGACGACAGTGAGCCAACTGTTCGATAGCCGATTCTAAGCTGATTGATGATGGCGGTGTGTGCAGACGACAACTCGCCGGCTGTTCCTTTCTCAACTCCTCCACCCTAAATGTTTTCGGCAAGCTTACTTTTTCTACGATAGTATTTTGTTCTTAGACTTATGCAACCTTCAGCAATACACAATAAATACGTTTTGCTTTTTTCCAAACCACCACCAATGACACGATTGCGTTAAAAAATCTAGCTAGAAATTAAAACATTGAAAGTTCATGGCGTTTTGAAACATATTTCAAGTCTACAGCTTCGGAGTGTTGTTTCATAACTGGTTAACTATTATATAATTAATTTTTGGTAGTTTAACTTCCTTAATACTAAGTTTATTCACACTGGTATTTTACAAATAACATACAAATAATTTGGCTCTTATCTCAATCTATGGGCCGTATAATCACAATTCTGAAACAGTGGTGAAAACAAAACTGGAGAGATTCGGACAACACAACATTCATCCAATCAGCGACAAGCAGCTAAGTGCAAGTTAATATAAGTTTGCCAGGTTTAAAAAAATCGACTATACATATTTTTCGATTTCTTTGATCTTATTTTAAACGTGGGTCTCATTTTTCTTTAGGTAACCAATTGGTTCTTAGCCATATAAAAATATCTAATCCTTTGGGCCAACCCTAGGAGAGCTATTAATTAGCTCAGTGGTCTGGTTAAACTAAAATATACTTAACCCCCATCGCAATGAACGCCATCAAGTCCCAGAAAAGAAGTAATCTAAATGCGTACAGTCACTCATATAAGTTCAAGGTTGTCCGGGTGTTTGAGAGAGAGATTTCCATTTCAGCCCTTTCTGGATGACAGGTGTCTGGCCAATTGTTCAACTACCTAACTCTGCTGTATAGAAAGTTCCGGTGTATGTCCGTCTTACGTCACTATACAGACCGGTTGTCCAGAAAGGGGTTGGATGGAATTCAGCTCTGTGCCCGGAAACATCCATGAACTTATATGAGTGACTGTACATCAGTGGACAGCAAACACTTGTTAAAAAGATAACTTAAGAAATTAACGATAGACTTGAGAGAAAAACTTGATTAACAAGCACTCCCATATGAAATATCTACTAAGGATTTTTTTATTTTTGGTGAATCAACTATAAACATAACATATTTTAGCTTTAATTGTTGATTATTATTATTATTATTATTATTATTATTATTATTGTTATTATTATTATTATAATAATAATAATAATAATAATAATAACAATAATAATAATAATAATAATAATAAACATCAGCTACCTTGCAGTAATAAGTGGTACGAGCACCAACCTGAAGGAGTGATAGAAAACGATCAGGCAAAGATCCTCTGGGACTATGGTATCAGAACGGATAGGGTGATACGTGCAAACAGACCAGACGTGACGTTGATTGACAAAGTCAAGAAGAAAGTATCACTCATTGATGTCGCAATACCATGGGACACCAGAGTTGAAGAGAAAGAGAGGGAAAAAATGATAAGTATCAAGATCTGAAAATAGAAATAAGAAGGATAGGGATATGCCAGTGGAAATCGTACCCATAATCATAGGAGCACTAGGCACGATCCCAAGATCCCTGAAAAGGAATCTAGAAAAACTAGAGGCTGAAGTAGCTCCAGGACTCATGCAGAAGAGTGTGATCCTAGAAACGGCACACATAGTAAGAAAAGTGATGGACTCCTAAGGAGGCAGGATGTGCAACCCGGAACCCCACACTATAAATACCACCCAGTCGAATTGGAGGACTGTGATAGAGCAAAAAAAAAAAAAAAAAAAAAAAAAAAAAAAAAAAAAAAAAAAAATTAATAAATAATAATAAAAATAATAATAGTAATAATAATAATAATAATAATAATAATAATAATAATAATTATTATTGGATTATTATTATTATTATTATTATTTTATTATTATTATTATTATTATTCAGTGTTTTATACTCTATTTTTCTAATAAAGTTCTTTAGCCAAAACTATTATAGATATGTTTTTGTATAACCTTTTGATAAACCTTGTAAAATGAATTGTTCTACTAACATGGGACAAAAGAAAAGGAAAAACTGAATATAATGATTAAGAGCACACTACATTTTGATTTTTACGTTTTACTTCTATCAAATGACCTAAAATGCACTATCAGCTATTTTGTCACAATAGCTATAATGATACTTAGCCATTTTGTCACACTAGCTCAACTGTACTGTCCCTTTAGGCACTATAGTACAAATTCACATCAACCGTGCATCTGATGTCTAGGACGGTCCCTTTCAATGTCTCCTGATTGGCTTTGATAAGCCAATCACGGGGCTGGGAACTCTCAGTCTCTCGAGAGAGTTCGCGTAGGCAGGATGTATGTTTCACCTCTTCTGAGGGATACGTTTTTCAAAAGTATCCCTCAGGAGAGGTGGAACACACATCCTGCCTATGTGAACTCTCTCAAGAGGCTGAGAGTTTCTAGCCCTGTCATTGGCTTATCAACAGCCAATCAGGAGCGTCTTAAGGGACTGGCCTAAACATGAAATGCACGGTTGATGTGAATCTATACTATAGTTAGAACAGTGTAGTTTGTAGGCTAAAAACTGATAAACTGAAGAACACAGAAAGCTTGAAAATAGACATCAAACAGAGAAAATAAAGAGTTCTGATTGACACGGATTTTATTCTTAGAGCAGAAAGGCCAAGAGGAATTATACCAATAACACATGATATATAAATCACTGGTTTGCCATTAAAAACTACACAAAAAATACAACAGTGTAGGAATATTCATTGAATCTTTTTTCTTGATTTATAGTATTCTATTCATTGTACTATTCTAGTATTTACAGTAATTTTCCTCATCTGGCAAATTTCTTCACCCATAAACCTTCTTGAAAATGAAGAAGGCATAATCTGACCTCCAGCTTACTCGGGACGCGTGCAAGCTTTTCCCCTCACGCATAAGTTGTAAGCATTACATTCCTAACTTAACGTAAATTAAACCGTGCTAAAATCTACGGTCAAATAGAGCGTTGTTTCACCAACGAAAATTTAAATAAATACACTATATTTTATTTGAAATTATTTTTCTGTAATTTTTAACATGCACATTATTTTTTACATTTTTATTCTAATAAATAAATCATAAATATCCTGTATTCCTGTATCTTTAACTCAACGCGAAACACCTTTCTTCAGACCTTTTTAGGCTCTTCCATAGGCCCATCCTACCTCCCCCCAACAAAAACAGAGGTTAATTCTATGGCCCGCTCGCATTCCGCTTGACGATGACGTAGCACCGAATCTTATATTTGGGTCGATCGCTGTTATTCCGATTACATTATTTTTACACGCAGGCTTCCTTCGCTTGGTGCCACGGCATTCGAGCAGGAGCGGTGATCTAGGGCAATGACTTTGTCTTGACAGCAATAGTTGAAATTCTTTTGAGTCTTAGAGAATGCCCTTTGATCCAGCGGGAATTTCGAACTCCGCCCGAGACGCGTTATATAATCCTTTCGAACAACGCTGGTAAATGAAGTAATTATAAGTAAAACCTTATAAGTAATTATAGACATACATCATAAACACACACACCACACACACATATATATATATATATGTGTGTGTGTGTGTGTGTGTGTCCACACACACACACACACACACACACACACACACACACACACATATATATATAATATATATATATATATATATATATATATATATATATATATATATATATATATATATATGTGTGCGTGTGTGTGTGTGTCATGTGAGCACGTGCATGTTTGACTGAATGCAGTTTTCATTATTAAAACTGTTCACGGTTACTGCGTAAATATCCATATCTACCTGAAAAGACAGGAATAGTAAGCGTCGCGACAGGACTGAAAAATGGAAACTATTCAGTGGATAAACAAGGGGATGTCTATTATTTTTTTTGGAAAGAAAACGTGAAAATGAAACCCAAGACACACAGGCCGGAAATACGTCACCAAGAAAACGTAGGCGAAAAAAACGTAACGTTTGACGTCAGAGTGTAACTCGTCAAGTCTTTTTTTTTTTCTTTTTTCGCGTGAACGAGAGCGTGAAAAGTGAGAATAATGGATTATTTGCGCCCGGAGCCCTGCCATTAAAGAAGCTGACCCATGGCATCATTCCTGTCTCACCCCCCCCCCCCCCCCACAACCCCCAGCCGTTAGTTCAGTTTGTTTGTCAAGCCCATCCCAGGTGATGAAAATATACAAGACCCTTTGTTTATACTTCTCACTGGAAATGGCAGCGGAGACTTTATTCTCTTCGTGTGTGTCTCCCTTTTTATAGGCAAAAAAAAAAAAAAAAAAAAAAAAAAAAACAAACTGTACTTAAAGTTTTAGTATCTAGTGGCCCGCGGTGGGGACCTGGGCACAGAAGAATTTTGTATGGGGTATCTGACGTTCGAAGCTCTCCACTTAAATGGACAAGGAGAGAGAGAGAGAGAGAGAGAGGAAGAGAGAGAGAGAGAGAGAGAGAGAGAGAGAGAGTTTGTGCCCCAACAGACTAAGGCTCCACAATATAGTTTTCACAGCTATCTGTTTAGTAACATTATGATCACATTATCATTAAGAGTATTGCTTTAAGGATTTAAGAAAGCAATTCATTCGAAGCAGCTTGAGTATTAAAAACACGCAAAGAACATCGATTCTTTTAAATATAAGTTATTCATTATTTATTCTGTGGCGTATTAACACAAGGAAAACCGAAGCGCACACATTAATACAAACACATATTAATATATACACCTGTCTCTTATTTTTCACCTGTGGTAAATTATGTATATATATATATATATATATATATATATATATATATATATATATATATATATATATATATATACATATATAGTGTGTGTTTGTATTTATGTGTGTGCTTTACTTTCCCTCGTGTTAATACTATTCAGAATAAATGAATAGATTTGAATTAAAGTAAGTGATGTTCTTTGCATTCTTTTAACGCTCACAACACAGCTTTAGTTGACGAATGATTTTTTTTTTAATCCTTAAAGAAATTTACTTATTGATATAATAAGATATGAAGTTCTTGTAGCACTAGCTTAGCAAAAGCTTAATTATTAATATCTTTACGTTACTCAACAGATAGCTGTGAAAACTCTACTTAGTATAGCCTTCGTCTGTTAGGTCATAAACTCTCTCTCTCTCTCTCTCTCTCTCTCTCTCTCTCTCTCTCTCTCTCTCTCTTTAGCGCTTGTTCTTATAAGTGGAGAGCTTCGAACATCATATACCCCATACAAAGCTCCTGTGCCCACGCCCCCTACCCCGGGCCACCTGATATAAATCTTTAATTGCATTCTTTATTTTTTTCACTTAGAAAAGGGAACAAACATAAGAGGAGAATAAAGTCACCGCTGCAATTTCTTAGTGGGGGGGGGGGGGGGGGGGGGGAGTGTTAGGCATTGTGTTCAACTTCTTTAAACGGTGGGCTACCCGGGAGGCCAAAATAAAAACCCATTATTCTCACTTTTTCACGTCGTTCAGTTCAAAAAAGAAAAAAAAGAAAAATAAAAAGAAAAAACTCGAAAAACGAGACTTGACGAGTTACGGTTTAGTGTTTGTAAACGTTTATTGTTTTGCGTTTAACGTCCGCTCTGACGTCAAACGGCTACGTTACGTGTTTTTGCCTACCGTTTTCGTTTCGGTGACGTCATTTAAGGGACTGTGAGTCTTGGGGTTTATTTTTTCCTCGTTTTCTTTCCAAACTTTCCAAAAAAATTGATTATACATTCGCAGGCAATACAAAGGCACAACACACAATATATATATATATATATATATATATTATTATATATGATAAATATAGTATATGAAGGATAGATATATATAGACCATATAGATCGATATATATATATATATTATATATATGAGATAGATATATAGTAGAATCGTATATGATAGATATATATCTAGATATATTAGAATAAAGATATAAATCGATATATAGATGATATAGAGATAGATAGATTAATATATAGATTATAGATATATATGATAGTTATATATAGATATAGTTATATGATAGATATATATATAGGATATATATATATAATATATATAAGATAGATAAGTATATATATATAGATATAGATTTATATTTATATTGAATATATAGATATGATAGAGAGATATAATATTATAGGTGATACTTATATAAGAATATATATAATATATAGATATATAGATATATATCGTATATTAAGATCTATATATAGGACTATATAGATTTATATAGATATATATATAGATAGATATAGGAGTATGAGATAGATAGATAATATATATCCTATATATTTGGATTAGAATATAGATATAGATATATATATATATATATATATATATATATATATAATTAATATGAGTAGACTAGATATAGAGATATATATATATTCTATATATATATGCACTTAGAGAGGTAGATATATATATATATATCTTATATGAATATAGATATTATAATGATAATTATTATATATATAGATAATATTTGATATTTATATATAGATTAAAGATAATATAGAGATATATATAATATATATATATATATTATAAAATTTAAAACATGTGTTAAAGCAGTCAAGAAGCCCTTATTAGGGAAATGAAAATTTTTTTTTTGTATGATTTAGCTTGTGGTAGGTCTCTGCCTTTTCCCTTAGACTTCCACGTTTTCGGTCTATTGTGATAATTTCGAAGGTATACGAATACGAAAATTGAAGTCAGTTTTAATAGTCGTGATTGCTGTATCATAAGTACGGCTTAGGATTATCAGTGATTCCGGCATTAGCAATGTTTACAGAACAGTTTTTTTTATTAATATGTAGAAAGCAATTTAGAGTACAATTGAATGACATGAACAGTTAGTAAATATTCCTGTTTCTCTCTGATTGAATAGGAAGGCCCAACAATGGGCGTGATCCGACCTCCAGCTTTCTCGGGACGCGTGCCAAAAATCTACCGGCCAAAAGAGCGTGTTTGTTTTTACCAACGAAAAATTAAAATAAAATACGCTATATTTCATGTTGAAACAAAAAAAAAAAAAAATAATTGATCTGTACTGGCTTAACCATGGCTAACAATAGTTCATTTTTGTTCGTTTTCATTCTAATGAACAAATCATAAATCTCCTGTCCTAAAATTCCCGTATCTTCGGCTTAATGCGAAACACCTTTAGCATTTTCCATAGACCTTTCCAGGTGCCTTCAACACTGAGAACGGGACTGGGGCGGACCCAGAACAAGATGTAAGGTCTGTAAGGCTTAAGGTATGCCCCAACGGAACCAACAACAAAACAACAAACATTAAGAACAAAACAAACACAACAACAACAAAAACGTAGTCTTTGTAAAGCTTATTCCCCGAGTAAACAAAAACAAAAAAAACTTATTTGGGCGCCAGTGAAGTGTCAGATAACTGTTTATGGTTGTCCAAGTAAGGATTGGAGTTTATCTTTCAAGAAAAGACCAAGACGGTGATGAAGATGGAAATTATTGTTTTTGGGGATTGTCATTTTCACCACTTTTGAGGTCTAAAAAAAATAGAAATGAGATGAAAAATGGAACTTCACATTGGATTTATTGGATTCGTTGCCGGAACAGATGGCACTGAATTCCAAGAATTCCTGAGGTAAGATTTAGAAGATATAAACAGTTAAGACACAATGAGCCCAGATTCCAACTAACTTTAATTTCTTATCTATCTCTCCTCTCCTCTCTCTCTCCTCTCTCTATCTCTCTCTCTCTCTCGCTTAGATTAATATATATAATATTATAATATAATAATATATTATATTTATATATATATTATTTTATGAAGTTCACAGTAAATTGCAACGTGGTACTTCACTAAAACCTAAGCGAATACCAAAGGAAAATGATAGGCAGAATCAAAGCGCTTTTGCGTCTTTGTTATTGACCGGTGGTTCCTTGGATAAAGACCGAAAGCGCTTGGATTCCTGCTGCGTTATCATTTCCGTCTGGTGGATTCTCCCTTATATGTGTAATTATATATATATTTATAATATAGATATATATATAATCTATATATATATAGATATAATAATATTGTTCTCTGCATTTAGACATTCGGGTTATACTTCAGATGTGGTTTTCTAAACTGTATTGACTTGTATACTTTCGGTTAAGACTATTGGTTGAAAGATTTTCTCTTCTGGTATTTTCCTGACTGGGTTACAATATCCGTAATTTTCTGAACGTCCCTTGTATGCCTTTATTTAATCCACGTTTTTTTTTTTTTTTTGATAGTGCAATACCGGGCTAGCACAGTTGCAGCAGACAGCCGTGTAATGGCGTTAACTTGTTTGAGAGGTTTGACTAAAACCATTACTCCGAGCAGAGAGAGAGAGAGAGAGAGAGATGATTGGGAGAGAGGGATGCGAGATTGAAGAGAGAGAGAGAGAGAGAGAGAGCTATCTGGGGTAGAGAAATATTTGCAAATAAACAAATGACGGAAGAAACGACCGCGCGTGCAAATAAAAAAAGTTATTAACCTGTGACTAAGCGAATGTTAGGCTCATGGTGCATAACTCATGCCTAGTACTACAGCATTTTGTGTCCTCCTTCCCGTGTCACCTCGTTAAGTTCTTCCTCTTCTTCTCTCCTTCACTTCGTCCTCTTCTTGCTACCCTCCTCCTCCTCCTCCTCCTCCCCATTTGCCCTCTCTCCTTACCACATTAAAACGTTGAATGTAGAACCACCTCCAGCCATCAAGTGCTTGGGAGTGATATAAAAGACTCTTGCCAACTTGTGATAACATCTTTCATTACATTCGTCTGGCGGAGTTAAAAGTTGCGGTTAGCGCCAGGGGACTTCTCTCCCCTCCGCCCCCCATCGCCCCCCTGATGGTTTGTGGAAGCGTGGGGGCTGGGTTGGATAAAGTTGGGGGGGGAGTGGTGTGGGGGAATTGAAGAGATGCTAAAGAGGGGGTGATGAAAAGAAGACGGCTGGAGTGAGGTGTTTGGTGAAGTGTAGATTCGTAAATGCGTTTTGAGGACAGGTCCGTGTTACTTTTTCACTTTTATGGCGTCATGGCACTTTTGCTAAATCTTAATTACGAATGCTTCGACTCCCTCATGTCTTGTGAGCTGCTGGCCATAACATTAAAAAAGAACTAACATCCCACAAGATTATCTTTGAAGTCGTCCATAGATGAAAACCGGCAGAATATTGCCGTGAAAAGGCTTTATCAAAAGCATTGTTACTTAACTCACTTAATAGAAATGGAAACAAGTATATTCTGAAAAAAAATCTAAGTCCTTTTTTAAATTCGATGAAATTTACTTATTACTAACTGCGAAAATGTTTTTTTTGTTTTGGTAGGAATAAAAACGCCAAGAAACTAAGTTATCCTTCTGAGGGTTTTTAGGAGGATATAAATCTATTGAGTAATGTTCTTTCAACAAATAATTACTTACCCAAATAAGACACAAAGATATGCACACATAGTATATATATAATATATAGATATATATATAGAATATATATAGTAAGATAAAGATATATATATATATTATATTATATATATACTATATATAATATATATATGTGTGTTGTGTGTGTGTGTGTGTGTGGTGGTGTACGTGGTGTTGTACACAACAAAACACAAATTCTAACTATATATATATAATAGATATAATATATATTATATATATATATAATATATATATATTATAAGATATAATATATATAAATAAATCATTATATATATATATATATCTAATTATATATTAGATATATAATGATATATATAATTATAAAGATAATTAAATATAAATCAATATATTAATATATATATTAATCTATATACTTATATATATATATTTATTATTATATATAGTATTAGATTATATTAAGTACATATCACATTTCCGTGATTCATAGAACATATATCGAGCTACAAATGTCCATTTAATATCTTAAATTGCGCTCTACCTCGGAAAATTAATTATATTTTCATTATATGTGTTTAACCGAAGGGGAATTTTGTAGGGCGATAATAGAATTGCCGGCCGAGAACTAGATATTAAAGGGACAAATTTGTAGCTCAGATAATATAATGGATACGATCCGATAGAAATCGACCTCGCAACTTTCCCAGGGCAGAGTTTTTAGTTATGTTTAAATTATAAAAGTAAGCAGCCAGGTTGCCGTCTCCTGAAGGCTACTGTTGTTGGGAGAGTGGGGGATGTCGTTAGGAATGATATTTCCGGTAATTGACGGAAGCTTAGGGTACAAGAGAGGCAGGTCACAAAGAGTTAGCTAGGCCTTCGAGATGGATTTTAGGGACTTCTACTAAATAAGACCAGATTTTCCTTCCCAATGTTTGCTGGAGTTGTGGTTTACCACCTTTCAGGCAATGCTCCGAGGCGGGTTTTTTCTTTTTGGAAGCCCCGTGATTCGAAAGCAAGCCAGTATCGCTCTCAGTCCGGCTGCGGAGACGTGATCTCGGGACAGAGGTCAAATTTGCCAGCCTTTTCCCCCCCCCCAAAATTAGGCCTAACCCACGACGCACTGGTGGACACCGAACCCCAGACCAGGAACAGATGGTCAGACCGCATCTTCTTCCTAACAAGGTACAACTGTGAATATTGCTATAAAGGTACGTCTGGGAAAGTGTAAAACTTCAACCCAGCACCTTTTACTACCATACGAACTCTTGCTAAAATTACATTTTTCAATTCTCATTTTTACCCCGTTCTACATCAGAAGCACCTTTCGTCCTCAATAGGGCCACGTGATCCCCTTCCCCTTGTGGACTTGTTTTACAAAGGACCAAGTTTTCGTGGGCATACCTCACGTGGAACCATTCGAGTTTACCTTCCTTCCCCAATGGTAGAGGAATTAATTAGCCTTAATCAAAGCAAGAAGCAAGAAAGTCATTTTTCCTTTTGATTCTCGTTTAATCTCGGGATCGTTTTCCAGAGATTCCATGAAGTCACGGGCCGTCTCTCTTGCCGCAAGTGTGGGCATTAAACCCAAGTGAATTGAAAATCAGCTTGTAAGTTGGATTGAGTACTATAAGCCCCAACGTGGGGAGGGGGCCAATATCATTTAATAATTTTTATCCAGGCCAGCAACGGGCCTTTTTGTAAATAAAATAAAAGTTTTTAAAGTAACGAGCTGAGTTTTCTTTTTGGCGGACCTCCCTCTAAAAAAAGTTTACGGTAAGTTCAAGCAATTCCCCTCTTGAAATACCATAAATTACTTCCGTTTACGTATCTTAGTCTCTCACAAGGCCCTATTATACGTAACATTGTCGAACCTTCGACGAAGGATATGAACCTAGCTTGCTTAAAAAAAAGCTTGTAAATCGCATTTATCCGTTGTAAAACGTAAACCTGGCTAAATTATTTACCAAAAAGAGAAATCAAAGCAACCACTTGCAGGGAAAGGTAAGACACACTGACCACCCGGGTAAGGTATTCCATTCATTTAATATGATTAGTTCTAAACCAATGTTAGATTAAGGTAACGTTTAAGTATTTTTATTGTAGAAGTGTTTCAAAAGAGCGTAGGTAGAAATATTATTCTTATTTTAAACGGCGAACGCGCCAGTGCTTTATTTCTTTTAGCGGCGGGAGCCAAACAAATTTGCCCCGGAAGATTCTATGTCGACTTTGTGCTCGTCCTCGTCGGACGAGACAGAGCCAACGTGTGTAAGAATTAGATGTCCAAGAAAGAACCAAGGATCAAAAACTAGGAAGTGCTTTGCCAGGGTTTATGCTGTGTTTGAAAGCCTAGCTAGTTAGGAGTGTGTTTTTACTTAATAGTTTACGGCCAAAAAGAACGTGTACAATTCTTTTGTCTGTGAAGATGTTAGGGAATCCATTTTTAACTTAGTTCATTCCAAGTGTTGGTAACCGCTACCTCTCAGCTTGGAATTCAGCTCTTAGGAGCTTCTCTCGCCTGCCGCGCGGTCTCAAACCAACCTTGCGTTCTCAATTCACAGCGGCAGCCACAGTTTGTTTCCTTTTTCAACATTATCTAAACAATTTAAGCAAAGTAACGTAAGTCTCGAAGTTTTAACGTAAATAAATATCGATCTCGGTACTAGTATCTATCGTCCTGCCAGAGAAATTAAAATTAACGTAATTTCGCCTTGAATAAGAAAGAAACTAGAACATTTTGTGTTGTAAATTGCCTTCGCATTTACAGAGAATTCAGCTGTTTTGAACGACAAATGCTGCGCGCTAGCAAGGCGCTACCTTAGCTCCTTCGAGTGTTTCAGCCTCGCGCATCCGCTCACTCGCGCGCTGAGCGAAAATTTCATTTCACTTCGCACTTAACGTAAGCCTCATTCACAATTGGGTTTGATAACAAATCGTTTTAAATCCTTACCAGTCATTTTCACTGTTGCACAGGGACCTTAGTAATCTTACATTAAAGTTAACGTAAATCTCAAGTAGAGTAAATCACAAGAATTGTTAACGTAAAACGCGTCTTTGTAAAATTCATATTGAAACGCAAATCATTTCATAAGCGCGAGCCGCTACTAGTAACGTAAAAATCGTTCACCACGAGCGCGTTATCATTTTCATAAAATGTTATCCAAAGCAATTCTTTCATTTCACGTTAAACGTAAGTAAATCATTTAACGCAAGTTGCGTCATATTAAACGAACATTAGTAGTTCAATTCAAATATAAGGGAGTTCATTCATATATCATTTTTCACCCTCGATGAGAGAGAGAGAGAGAGAGAAACCAGAACACAGTATTCACGAAGCCAAGAGTACTACATCTACCATTAATTATAGCATGCAGAATTAACATTATTTTAGTCTCTTGTGTCTTTCATTTACACAGCGTGATACGTACGCGCCTGTGTCCATTGCAGTTTGCAAGCATTTATTTATTTCATTTACCGAGTACTTCAGCGAGGGACTGAGCATTCCTAAAATTTCCATTACCTGTCGTTTGCCCGAGTGGTCTTTCATTTTCTTTTATCACAAAAGACTTGCGTATACCGCAAGCACAATTCGCACAGTGTGCCACGCCAATTCATTACTTCCAGACAGGGAAGTCGTTACCAGTTTAGGACTGGCCACCACCAGTGCACGTCAGGTCTTACCATTTTACAGTGCCACTAATTCTTGACACTGTCCATCGACTGGCTGCTGAAGTACTCCCACCTTTTACTTTCTCTCCTCCACTATTACCCTCTGCCATGAGCAGTGCCATTTCACTTCAGTATATTTAAGTATACTGCATGTAGTGTCGGGACACACCGTGCTCCAGCCTCCATAAGTGCCATTGCACCTGTACAGGCCGTACAGGTAGCCATTAAACCTGCGTGTCCGTCCTTACGGAACGCCCAAGTAACTAGTGTGTCCATGTACAAGGGTCAGTGATCCTTCGGAACACTCAACAAAAGGAACGCCTCGCCCGAAGCGCCGCAATACCAGCCCTAAGTGCTGACAAACCTGCGTGTCCGTCCTTACGGAACGCCCAATTCATTAATGTCCGTGTACGAGGATCAGTGATCCTTCGGACCAACCCAAGGAACGCCTCCTCATAAGTGCCGCGCACCTGTACAGACGTACAGGTAGCCCTATACCTGCGTGTCCGTCCTACGGAACGCTCATCATTATAGAGTATCCACCATTTTGGATCACTGAACCAAGGAACGCCTCCTCATAAGTGCCGACACCTGTATTGGACCTACAGTAGCCCATTCCAGCGTCTCCCAACTTAGGAACGCCCTTAAGTGACGTACGCCGTACACTCCATTGATTGTTTCACCTCTTTAGAAGGTGCCAATCCAGAAGTGCCACCAACTTACGGGACACTTCCCAAGTGCCACAGAGCACCCAGTCTTCTCAGACTTTTTCATTACCACATCGCAGAACACATTTCCAAGTGAGTGCTACTTTCCACAGTAGCACTCCCATTCCATTCAATACCCTTTCCTGGCCTTTTATTCTCATTTTCATCAGAGCCTCTACTGCAGCCTAAGGGAAATGTCTTCCCCTGCTTCCCGCGACTTCTTTGCCAGAGAGCTAGAGAAGCTCGGAGCCCTCATAACTCTGGGCAAGGAGGCTGGTTACACTGGACCAGCACTAGACCAGTGGATAAAGGCGCAGCAGGCTGCCGCGCGCCTGCAAGAAAGGGAAAAACAGAGAAAAGCCGGAGAAGCAGAGAGAAAAGAAAGAGAAGCCGAAAGGAAGGCAAAGGGAAGAGGAGAGCGAAAGCATGAGCTCGCTCTCAAGGAGAAGGAACTCTACATCAAGCGGGAGAAGGGCCGTAAGGAGAGTATCCTAGCTCAAGCCACTCTGCCAGCTTCCAGCCTGCACCCACTGTCTCTCTTAGTCCCGCCGTCTCTGGTCAGCCTGACATCCTTTCGATTTGCGAGCCTGGTCCTGATCCAGTGCCGGAGATAGAAATTCCTGCCGCATCCTGCCAGCCTTTTACCTTTTTACCGCCTACCCCCTCCCTTTTGGAAGAGGTAAGCCCACCAGTTAACCCCGAAATTGCGTTCCGAGGGTGATTCAACGGAGGTTCCCTTAACCTCCCCACGTCACATCACTGCCAGAGAGGACTCTTCACCTGTGCCAGAGCACACTGCCAGCCTTGGTGACTCCGCAGATTCGCAACCTGTGGGGCCATCTCGGCCTTATCATCCAGTGCCACGGAAGAGGTTCTGGAACAAGTTCTGCCGAGACTGTGGCCGCAAGGGTCACATGTCTGCCAACTACGGAGGGTGCGCGAACCACAATATTCCTGCCGTCGCAATGGCCATTACTAATCCTTCTTCTCTAGGACCCCCAGCTAAGGGCCCTATAACCGTCGCACCCCTCCAAAGTCATTATCAGCCAAGCCATGTCAGAGCCTACGACGACTCTGGCGCTCAAGTCTCCCTGATACGGGAAGACAGAATTCCCCGAGGGGCTAACGTTGATAGACGTCGATTGATCACCATTGAAGGTATCAATCACATTAAACTGATCCTTCCAACCGTCCAATTGAGGGTCACCAGACCTCACTTCTCCAAAGAATGTACTCTTGCAGTTGCAAGCTACATCCCAGGAGGTTACGACCTCCTCCTAGGGCAAGACATGAAGTCTCCCTCACAATTCAAAAAGACCTAGGGGTCCTAACCCCATGTCAATTCACTCCAAAGCAAGGAGTCACCGAAATTCTACTTCCTCTAGGAAGTACATCCACCAACAGTCTCCACCGTTACCAAGGAGGGAGATTGACCATTCACAGTTCCGTTGCAAAACCTGTAACGTAATAGGGCACTCTACTAATTGGCCTAGGTGCCCTAGCAAACTACCAGCAGCGGACACTGTCCATTTTCCACAAGGCCTAGCCTTCAACAAGAGACAGGAGCCTCTGTCTCCCATTTCCAAGGGCACGCTGAGAGGTATTGCACCTCCGGTACCCGTCACAGGTCCAGTCGACCTCAACTCTCTGCCAGTGCCACTTGGCAGCACTGAGCAGTGCCAAGCTCCGTCCAGCCTGGACGTAGAGCCACCCTGAACTTGACCTCTGCGCCTGGCCCGAGCTAGCGCCGGCGCCTAACCTTATCAAGGATCCTCCTACAGGAGATCCTCCAACAGGCATGGAGCTTACACAGCCCATGGCCAATCACTAGTTCCTTCTTCTTCATCCTTACCTCTGTCGACCGAGGATGAACCTCCGGCAGACCTTACCTTTGTACCTCCTCTGGAAAACCAGGAACTGCCCGACCAGGACTCAGCCTGGAGTTTTCCCCTCACAACGGTTGCCGCAGCAGCCGGAGTGAGGGCCTCCCCTGCAGTAGGTTCCACCTCTACGACGGTTGCTGCAGAGACCGAAGAAGTAGTTCTCCTGAAATCCTTCAGGCTACCGCTGCCTCAGCTCCTGCCGGCGTTTCTGGCCTTTCCCCAGAGTCGGTGCCTCCGTCTACTCCTAGGACTGGTATAGCCAGGTCCTGGAGGAATAAGAAGAAGAAGAAGGGACGTCATTAAACATACTAACAAAAGAGCCACATGCTCTCCTTGACACCTGTGCCTGAGGTACAGTGTCACATTCATTTGCAGAATGATCCTGGCACCTACCAGAGAAGGTAGCCAGCCCGATCTCTGCCAGTAGCACTAACCCTCTAACCCCTAGCCACTGTAATACTAACCCTCACTTAAATATAATTACCTCATTGCATTTCCCTCCTGGTAAATTAACCAATCTATCATCCCCACGCATCATTACCTCTCATTATGTATTTTAACAGTTCCGTCGCTGAACTACTGCTGTGCGTACCACACTCTGGAATGATTGCGTCTTCATTTAACTGTATTGAGTAGGTTAGGCTAATGATTTAGTACCAGGGCATTAGGTTAGTAGCAAGTAGAATTTTCAAGTAACCTTATCTAGGGGTAGAGTAGACTGTCGTCACAAGACAACCTAGTTAGTTATTAGGTTAGGCTAGACTACATCACTATATTAAGTTAGTACACTTAGCATCTTTGCCTATAAGTTAGGTAGGCCATTGTAGTCAGCCGTATCGCTGCTCAAAAAAACTTCAAGTTAGAGTAGGAGAACTGGGTTGTCGAGGCGATCAACTTATTTAAGCCAAGACCTTCACGCCCGAAAGGGAGTGAATGCCTTCTTAACAGGGGGAGCTGCTACGTCTATAGAACGCCTCGCCTTCCCAGCAGAGTTCAGTTATATTTAATTATAAAAGTAGCAGCCATGCCGTCTCCTGAAGCTACTGTTGTTGGGAGAGTGGGGATGTCGTAGGAATGATATTTCCGGTCTGACGGAAGCTTAGGGGTAAGAGAGGCAGGTCACAAGAGTAGCTAGGCTTCGAGATGGATATTTAGGGACTTCTACAATAAGACCTATTTTCCTTCCCAATTTGCTGGCGTTGTGTTTACCACCTTTCAGGCAATGCTCGAGGCGGTTTTTGAAGCCCCGTGATTCGAAAGCAAGCAGTATCGCTCTCAGTCGGCTGCGAGACGTGATCTCGGACAGAGGTCAAATTGCCAGCCTCCCAAAATTAGGCCTACCCACGACGCACTGGTGGACACGAACCCCAGACCTGAACAGAGGTCAGACCGCATTCTTCTACAAGGATACACTGAATATTGCATAAAGGTAACGTCTGAAAGTGTAAACTTCAACCCAGCACCTTTACTACCATACGACTCTTGCTAAATTCATTTTCAATTCTCATTTTTACCCTTCTACATCAGAAGCCCTTTGTCCTCATCGGGCCACGTGCTCCCCTTTGTGACTTGTTAAAGACCAAGTTTTCGTGCATACCTCAGTGAACCATTCGAGTTTACCTTCCCCAATGGTAGAGAATTAATTAGCCTTAATCAAAGCAAGAAGCAAGAAGTCATTTTTCCTTTTATCTCGTTTAATCTGGGATTCTTTTCCAGATTCCATGAGTCACGGGCCGTCTCTCTGCCGCAAGTGTGCATTAACCCAAGTGAATGAAAATCAGCTTGAATTGGATGAGACTATAAGCCCCAACGTGGGGGCCAATATCATTTAACTTTTCTCCAGGCCAGCACGGGCCTTTTTGTAAATAAATAGTTTTAAAGTAACGAGCTGAGTTTTCTGGCGACCTTCCCTCTAAAGAAAGTTTACGGTAAGTTCAAGCAATTCCCTCTTGAAATCCCTAAATTACTTCCGTTTACGTATCTAGTCTCTCACAAGGCCCTATATACGTAACAATATATATATATATATATATGTGTGTGTGTGTGTGTATGTATATATATATATATATATATATATATATATATATATATATATATATATATATATATATATATATATATATATATATATAGATATGTATGTATGTATGTGTGCGTGTGTGTGTATGTATAAATTCGTGTGCTGATATGTATGTCAGTAAATTGTAAATATGTGAAGGCGAATCCTCACATATTCTACAAGAAATATTAAATGGATCCGTGAGAACAGCTCGCTTCATTTTTGAGAGAGAGAGAGAGAGAGAGAGAGAGAGAGAGAGAGAGAGAGCGGAAAAAGAAGCATTTCTTTCCACGACCGAAGACAGAGGACGTACAGAAGCGTTGCAAATCCTTCCCCCCTACATATTCGGCGATGATTTGTAGCAGGAGATCAGTGCCTGCCGTCTCTTGATCTTCTAATCTGCATCATTGCTAGAGATCATTGCGTATCTCTTCCTGCCTTGCTCTATTGCTTCCCATTATCTCAGAAATGGCTTGTAAGCAAAGCGGAGGGATGGAAAGGGACTTGAAACGGTTTTATGCCTCAAAATGTAGCTTTAAAGCGTCATTTTTTTTATGTATCTAGGATTATAATGGGTTATGTTTTGTGAAGAGTTCATTTGTTTCTATTATGTGAAATTTTCATTCACGTCCAAGGGAAGGATATTACATACAACTGGGGTTTTAGTGTTACAACAGGGAAGAAGACTATATATATCGACGTTCATTGTAACAGTATACCCAGTAAAATCACCTACGTTTCACAGAGTAAAATCACCTACGTTATTATGTTCAAGTAATATGCTAAGAACGAATGGTAGCTGGCCATTCTTACATATTACGATAAGCCTTATATTCCACAACAAGACCATAGTTCCCTTTCGTCTAAGAGATGTATGATTTGGTCTGTGATTCTTGCGCTTCAGAAAGTACAATAACGGTCTGGAAGCAGTTTCATATTATTCATAATCATACATATCACAAATTAAACTTATTTTCTTTATTTTGTTGAATCTTACCCGGTTTAACATACTATGAAATCGTTTTAAGACAGTATTAATCACACATTTATTTCACTTTTAGTTCTATAGCATTAAATGATTTTTAGCAATAGGTTAAACGGAATTTTACCTTTAGTTCTAGATATTACACTTTTTTAATCAATAGTTAAACTATATATTAAAGCTATTATTACTATTTCTTTTAGTTCTATATATATTTCACTTTTTTTTCAATAAGTAACCGATATATTAAAGCCATTATTACAGTTATTTTAGTTCTATATATTGTACTTTTTTTATCAATAGTTAAGCGAAATATTAAAGCTATTGTTAATATTACCTTTAGCTCTATATATTGTACTTTTTTATCAATAGGTAAACGAAATATTAAAGCCATTGTTAATATTACTTTTAGTTCTATATACTGCACTTTTTTATCTATAGTTAAACAATATATTAAAGCCATTGTTAATATTACTTTTAGTTCTATACACTGCACTTTTTTATCAATAGTTAAACAGAATAGTAAAGCTATTATTACTATTACTTTTAGTTCTACATATATATTGTACTTCTTTATCAGGTAAACGTTTTAGTTTTATGTATTGCACTTTTTTATTAGAATGATAATGTAAAAACTGTATAGAGTGCATGTTAAGCAGTACAGGACAATAATTTCTAGTAAAATATAGCGTATTTGTTTTAATTTTCGTTGGTGAAACAACGCACTGTTTCACCGTAGGTTTTAGCTTACGGTTGTGGTAAGCTGGAGGTTGGATCACTCTTTGTTTTGTTTAATTCCGTTTTGTCAATGGCCTTTGTATCGTCTGCTGATAAGCTGTCATTTGGAAAAGTGTAACTTTTTAAAACACACATGGATCTCCAATGATGTTTATAGAAAATAAGAAAGATGGAAGAACTTAGCTTTTTTAACAGTAAATCTGACCAATCTTGATAAACTTACTTATGCACAATGCATATCTGATACTCACCATACGAAATCTCATGCAATTGAACTATTGCCTCTCTTGAAAAGAAATGAATCATATGTAAATCCATTCAGTTTATTTTAACATTTTCATTGATACAACGAAGCGAGCATGTAAGGGTGAGCAGAGACCATAATAGCAAATTTGTGCATTATAACAGTTATGGATTTCGTAAAACGAAAGTCATTGACATATATAGCAGGCATCAGAGAGCAAGGAAAGATATGGTACACTAAACACAAGTTTGCAGGATCTGCTCATCTGTAGCGAAATCCGAAATGTTTCAGAGAAGCAAAAGTCCATATGCATGAAAAGTTGTCCATTCAAATCTTGTTTATGGATATGGAAGTAAAGTCCTTTGTTGAATGTGCATGAAGTTTTATTCCTTTGTTACACAGGGTAAGATTGAAAGAGTGAGAAATGTATATATGTCATGAAAACATGGGGGAAAGGTTAATGCCGGTGGAAAGACTGGTCTGATGATTTTAAGGTTTTTGCAATCTTCAGTTTTCTGGAAAAGAAAACTATTTGTGCCGACCTTCTCTGTCCACACATTTACCACTGTCCGCCCTCAGAGCTTAAAAAAAAAAACTACTGAGAGGCTAGAGGGCTACAAATTGGTATGTTGTTCATCCACCTTCCAATCATCAAGCATATCACATTGCAGCAATGGGCCAATTCAAACCTTCTCCTTTCATTACCTCGGTATCTGTCTTTTCAGTCAGGTCATACTAATTGGAATATTAGTAACCGGATTCATATTTCCTTTCCTTTTGGCGATACGCAACACATACAGAAACATAGGAGATACTGTTAGTAATAATCTATATCATTTATATTATAAACCTATGATTTATTTTATTAAACAAAAGATAGTTGCTGAAATTAATATAGTATTTAGGCCAAAGGCCAAGCACTGGAACCCATGAGGTCATTCAGCGCTGGGACGGAATTGACAGTACAAAGTTTGTAAAAAGTGTAACAGGAGGAAAACCTCAAAGCAGTCGCACAATGAATAAATTGTCAGGAGACGGTGTACAGTACAACGGAATAAAGAGAATATGAAAGGAGGCACAGTAAGAGGAATGAAGGGGGTTGCAGCTAGGGGTCGAAGGCACGCTACAAAGAACCTTAAGTAATGCCTACAGTGCACCGCATGAGGTGCACTGACGGCACTAACAACCCCCCCCCCCCCCCCCCCTACCCCCCCCCCCCCCCTCGCCCCAAACCGAGAGAAAATAGTAGTTATAATGGTTATGTCAGAGGTTGGTGATTGATATTGATGTCCCCAAGCAAAATTTTTATTGAGATCGTTTATTAACATTTTTACACACACACACTCTCTCTCCTCTCTCTCTCTCTCTCTCTCTCTCTCTCTCTCTCACACATACACACACACACCAGCAGATTCATATAACATAAAATGTATAAATTCCTTCAGGCGTGCATGTGCTTCTAATATCATTTGTGGCCTTTTCAATGGAATGGATATGGCGGTATCCTCAGCCAAAATCGTTATATATATATATATATATATATATATATATATATATATATCTATATATATATATATATATATATATATATATATATATAAAGAGTCCTATCCCATCACTGTGATTCATATATACGCA
>NC_087201.1:30549442-30556942 GCF_015104395.2 Macrobrachium nipponense | reverse complement strand
TTTACGTTTATGTAGCTGATGACGACGATTGATGTAAATCATCCGTCTTTAGGAATCACACTACATACCATTGAAAAAAAAGGCGATAAATAAATAAACAAACAAAACAAACCCATCTGTAAACGTGATGGAATCGTACCAAAACTCTCTCAAATCTGAATTCTCCATAATTGGTTAAGTGAAAGAGAACGCAAGTGAACTTTTATAATCGTATAAAACGGACCACACCAACCTACCTCCATCACTGAACACCCCCTCCCGTACCCTGCCCCCCCCAACCCCCTACCCCCCCAAAAAATGAAACACGATGATATTGAAAAGTTTCCTCGTATTTTTCATTCATTACGCATGTAAAACAACTGCGCTCTCATATCACAAATTGGAATTTAGGACATCGCAATAGATTTTTTTTTTCGTCTCTATTTCGCGCGTAAATGGAATAAAGCCGGGTAAGTTTGTTAGCGATTAGCACAAATTCCTCTGCGTGAGATGGAATTTCGCCGGGTCATGATAAAATGAGATTAGGGTGGGGAGAGAAATAAAGAAATATTTTGGGACCGTGACGGCTCAATCTTTTTCGCGTTCTGTTCTCCCGCGAATTAGACAAAAACGCTTTGGGAGAGAATTTTAGCGCCAACGGGTACCAGATTTCAAGTGCTTACTCGTCGCTGTTATTGATAAACAGTTTATTGGAACAGTATAATGAAACAGATTTCAACTGCTTGTGCGTCGATAGTATTGATAAACAGTGTAATGAAACAGTATAATGCAGTATAATGAAACCGATTTAAAGTGCTTTTTCGTCGCTATTATTGAAAAACAGCATAACGACAGTATAATGCAGTATCATGAAAAAGTATAATGCAGTATGATAAAACCATTTCAAGTGCTTGTCCGACGCTGTTATTGATAAACAGTATAATGAAACAGTATAATGCAGTATACTGAAACATATTTCAAGAGCTTGTGCGCCGCTATTTTTGATAAACAGTATAATGCAGTGTAATGAAACAGTATAATGAAGTATAATGAAACAGATTTAAAGTGGTTGTTTGTCGCTATTATTGAAAAACGGTATCATGATCATTATGCAGAAGATCATAAGAGGAATTTGGATAGTTGCCTTGAACAACAGATTCATTCAGGCAGAATGAGTTTCAGTAGCAGTGAAATTAGCGATGAGGGGGATGAATTTGGTGACAGACAAATGAAATTTGTGTTATTAAAAGAAAATAAAATCTTGCTTAACAAGTCACAGCTCCCGGCTGTGAAAATTGAGAAAGAGGTTGCTGTACAAAAAGTTTTGGAATTGTATAACAAAATTTTCGAGGTAAGTGATACTGCCAAACAAATTTTCAAGGAAATGAGTAACATGAAGACTGGAGCCAAGAAGAAGTTTGATTTAAATGCCCCAGAAAACAAGAAAAGTATATTTAAGCCGTGGGAAAAATGCTTCTTGGATTTCCTCAACGCCGAGTCAAACCCTGTTTACAATAATATCCCAAGTGAGTTTTTTTTTATTATGTTTAATTGTAGCAAAAGGTGTGCATATATATTTATATGGACATAAACCAGTCGTATTTGCACTATTTCATTACTATATGATTCAAAACCTGCATTATTGCCTGACAATTATAAAGTAATCGGAAATGATACGATTCTGGCTGTTGCTTTTGTTAGTTGTAGCAACAGTGGTTCTTTTATCTATAGGCAAGTAGAATATTCTATGACCACATATGTACATTACATACATCATATATATATATATATATATATATATATATATATATATATGTATGTATGTATATATATATATATATATATATATATGTATATATATATATATATATATATATATATATATATATATATATATATATATATAATATATATATATATATATATATATATATATATGTGTGTGTGTGTGTGTGTGTGTGTGTGTGTGTGTGTGTGTGTATAATAATGGCAAGCATAATTTCCATTTCAGGTGCTGTAGCTGCTGGTGTTGATAAAAACGAGAGTTTGGAGTCAGAAAGTTTATGCACAACAGAAACGTTTGCCAGGTCTAGAATTGAAGAACGACAACAGTAACCTACCACCTCGTCAGGAAAATCCCGTAATGCGTCTGTGAAAAGGAAAGCCACTTCTCCAAGTCTACCAGAAATCGAGGAAACCTTACAGTTAACCACAGTCGAGTTGCACCGGCTGGTGCTACTTGAACAACTAAAACCCATATGATTGCAGCAACCAGAAATAATTGAGCACAAGGAGAAAACTGATATTAGTCGCGATATGGAAACAAATGAAACATATTTCAGTTTGTGAATTTATCTTCAGCATGACATGTACTATACTCCGTTTTTTTCCATCTGTCCATCCGCCTGTGGTGTTTTCGCATGGTAACACTGCATCCCGGGCTTTAAATAGTTACGCTATGTGAAAGTTTTAGGTAAATAAAAGGATATCTGGGTGTACATTTGCAACTGAAGTGTTTTAATAATTTACTGTATGCTAATTACACCGTTAATATTCGAAATAGAATATTATTTAAAGCCCGAGACGCAGTGTTACCATGCGCAAACACCACAGGCGGATGGACAGATGGAAAAAAACAGAGTATAGTTAGCTTCAATTTCTTTTAACAAGTTCTTTGTGGAAATTAGCTAATCATTCTGAGTCAGAAAATCCATACAAAATTATTCCTTAAAGTATAGTTCAAATAAAACCTAATTTTCTTTAAAAATGTCTGTGATTTCCTTTCTTTTTCATCTCTTCGAGGCGTTTGAGTAACATTTGACTTGCTGCACATATAGAATAGTCTTGCTCAGCGTTATCATTTATTTCTTCCTCAAACAGAAAATCTTCATCCCCCAGAAATTTTGCTATGTTGTGTAAAATTACACATGCAAGTATTATTCTTGGAATTTCATCTTGATTTAACCTTACTTTATATTGCAAAATTGGAAATATAGCTTTTAGCTGTCTAAAACACCTTTCAATGATTACACGTTCTCTATAAAAGAGTTCATTGCAGCGCCTCTTTTCTTGAGTGTCTCCTCTTCTCCATGGAGTCATTGACCAAGTTCGTATTGGGCATCCATCGTCTCCAAGCAACAGAAAATTACCATTATTATTGAGGTTGCTCATTACATTATGAATATCGGAGTTCTTCAAGATCTTGCTGTCATGTACGCTCCCTGGCCACTGAACATTGATTGCAAGTGGCTTGGACATTAATTTTTGCAAATCCTTTCCTATTTATATATTCATCTCCATGATGTTTAAATTTTGGAAAGCGCATATGAGTGTAATCAACTGACCCAGTCGCATAAGGGAACTGATATTTTTCAGACTAGGGAAATCTTATCCAGAAATATGCTTTTCAACAATTTTCTTGAGAACATCTCCAAAAACTTTACTAACACATGTTTGATGAATTCCTCTCTCCTCTCCTATGCCGTTTTGGTAGCCTAGGTCTGACACATTCCTTAAGAATGTTTTCATTCGATCCTTATTTGAGAGAGCACCTCCTCGTGTTTCTCTATATTCACCTAAAAAATGTTGTGCCAGCCATTCCACATTTTCTTCACTGAATCTGTACAACTTTTTGTAATCGTAAGGTAATGTTGTATGGTGATTTCGGTAGGGTTTCTTTTTACGAATTTGGAGAAAGGCCGCCATCAGACCCAGTACACAGGAGTTTCAAGCACCTAGTGAGCTGCCTTAAACTTTTTAAAGCAATTACTATGTTTTATTCATGGGAAACGAAGCCATTGCTGATAATTTCTAAGCATTTGCTTGAGCTTAAGCATCTGTTCTAAGCATTTGCCACTAGCACTTGCATTTACCTTTCACTGGGACTGAAGCAATTGCTTTAAAATCCAAGCAAAAGCATTTGCTGAAATTTTATTCATCAGGAGTCAGACTGAAACAGATTTCAAGTGCTTGATAAACAGTTTAAATAAACAGTATAATGCAGTATAATGAAACAGTAAAATGTAGTATAATGAAACAGATTCAAAGTGCTCGCTGGTCACTATTATTGATAAACAGTATAATAAAACATAATAATGCAGTATAATGAAACAGATTTAAAGTGCTTGTTTGTCGCTATTATTGATGAACAGTATAATGAAACAGTATAATGAAACAGATTTCAATTGCTTCTTCGTCAATAGTATTGATGAATAGTGTAATGAAACAGTATAATGCTGTACAATGAAACTGATTTAAAGTGCTTGTTCGTCGCTATTATTGATAAACAGTATAATGAAACAATATAATGCAGTATAATAAAACAGTATAATGCACTATAATGAAAAAGATTTAAAGTGCTTGTTCGTCGCTATTATTGATATACGGTATAATGAAACAGTATAATGCAGTATAATGCAGTATAATGAAGCTGTATAATACAGTAATAATGAAACTAAAATGAAAAACTGCACTTATCAATCCTACACACACACACACACACACACACACACACACACAACACACACATATATATATATATATATATATATATATATATATATATATATATATATATATATATATATATAGATATATATATATATATATATATATATATATATATATATTATTCATGTTTTCATATCTCACTCAATGTACCTTAAGAATAATCTACTTTGACCACCTTCCACAATAGCTTTGTGTCTGTAGCATATGTCTGTCTTTGCGCAAAATAGCCACAATTTCTTATAGTTTTTAGAGATTCTCACAAATAGCAGCTTTGATTTCAGTTGAGATTTGGAAGTAGAATACATTAAACGTTTATTCTACTTGTGATCTGGAAGTAGAATCAATTAAGCTTTGATTCCATTAATGATCTGGAAGTAGAATCCATTATGCTTTGATTCCAATTGTGAATTGGAAATAGAATCTATTAAGCTTTGATTCCAGTTATGATCTGGAAGTAGAATCCATTAAGCTTGATTCCAGTTGTGATCTGGAAATAGAATCCATTAAGCTTTGTTTCCAGTTGTGATCTGGATGTAGGTTCCATTAAGATTTGATTCCAGTTGTGATCTGGAAGTAGAATGCATTATATTTTGATTCCAGTTGTGATCTGTCAGTAGAATCCAATAATCTTTGTTTCTAGTTGTGATCTGGAAGTAGAATCCAATAATCTTGTTTCCAGTTGAGATCTGGAAGTAGGAGCCATTAAGCTTTGATTACTGTTGTGATCTGGAAGTAGAATCCATTCAGCTCTGATTCCAGTTGTCATGGCGTTCCAAGTGGTATCTTCTTATTACCACATTGCATGGGTTCGAATATTAAGGCTTGTAATGATAATGGCGAAAATGAAAAAAGAATTGTGTATGTAAATTGTAAATTGGTAATTAGAATTGAAGATAAAGATAAAAAAATCCTTGATATTTTTATGAAGTCCAAACTTATCTTCACCTAGATTCAGTTATATAGTGTTTTCCATCAAACAACCTGACAAAATTTAACATAAAACTCTTTTCATATGAAACCCAGTTAAGGGGGCTTAGGAAAGGTCTATGGTAGAGACTAAAAAAGGTCAGAGAGAGGTGTTTTGCGTTGAGCTATAGATACAGGAATTTCAGGATAGGATATTTATAGATTTATTCAGTACATTGGCAATTTGGAAAAAATAATTTGCATGTTAAACGGCATAGAAAGTTATTTATAATGAAATATAGCATATTTATTTTTTTCATTTTCGTTGGTGAAACCAAACTCGGTTTGACCATAGATTTTGGCACGTTTTCATTTACGTTAAAATTTACGAACATAATGTTTACAACTTATGCCTGAAAGTAAAATCTTGCACGCGTCCCAAGTAAGCTGGATGTCGGATAACGCCTTGTTAATAAGAATCAGCCGTGTACTAAGACCTCAGAACCGCGAATTATTGTACGTAAAAAATAGACAAAAAAAAAAAAAAAAAATTATAAAAATTCATTCAAAGCCTAATCAATATCGTGTCAACATTTCACCGTGAATTTAATTAAACCTACTAAAAATAAATGTAGATATTTCGATTAATAGACAGACATTTACAGGCATCTTTCCATTCAACCCTAATCCCCTGAAAGTTTGAAAGTTAGTCTCCGTGACGTGAAATTCCATCGATTGAATAATTGCCTCTTTGGATTAGAGCTTCGCTGTTATTCTTGATTGTGAAGATAATCAGTTACAAATAAAATTCCCCTTTTTATTTGGCCCTAACCTGCTTCCAAACTTTCCTTTTCCTCTCGGAGGCCACCACCGCCCCCGCCTCGGTAGGATTACGCGAATGGAAACCTCTGCGGGAAAATGAAAAAGAATCCGTCTGCGGATTCTCTCCCCCCCCCCCCCCTCCCCCTCTTTTTTTATTTCGACTTTGCCTTTGATATATTTCAGGTTTCGCTTATGGAGAGAGTAAAGAATTTTTTTTATGGTTAATCCAAAAAATGAGATTACTTTTGTATGACGTGCTACGTCTTAAAATCAAATGTTTGATATAATATATTATAATATTTTTCCTTGTGATTGCCATACGTTGTTAGAGTAACTGAACGTGTGATTTTATTGTATCTGTCTTTATATTTAAACTGACTGATTGAACCTGAGCCTGCGTTAAATACTTTCTAGAGGAAACCGAGTGAGTGGCATGTGTGCGTATATGTCGAAAAATTAGTGGCGTTGGGTTGAAGGGCTAATGATTTTAGGCATAGACTGGACTGGAGACGGAGAGGAAGAGAGAAAGAGAGAGAGAGAGAGACGAGGAGAGAGAGACGCACGTTAAACTGTCCCATTAAACTTTGTTTTTTAAATACCTTTGCTATGCATGCAGTCCCCATCTACGTTACTCAAGAGTAGCAGCAACACAAAACTCCAAAACCTCTCAAACTTAAAAGTAGCCTGGTTTTCTTCTTCTTCTTCTTCTTCTTCTTCTTCTTCTTCTTTCGCCTTATTCTTCTAGCTCTTCAATCATTTCTTCACCGGTAACTCTTTCTCTACTCATTCCTATCCTACTCCCACCTTTCCCCTCCCCCCTTCCTTCTCCTCCCCTCCTCCCCCCTCCCTCCCCCTCTCCTCCTCCTCCTCCTCCTCCTCCTCCTTCTTCAAACTCCTCTCCACTTCCATCGTATCCCCGGACCCTCCTTAATGAAGATCATCACCTTCATCTCGGTAGGATTACACGAATAAAACTCTTGTCCTTCGATTTTTTTAATCATTTTTTTTTTTTTCTCTCACGTCCCCGTCTTCTTATTTCGTCCAAGGTTTTCATCCTCACGCGAAAAACTGAGTGTCCCTAAAATTTAACGTCTTGAGTGATTTCTATAGAATTCAGGCTTATGCCAAGCACTGGGGCAACTAAGGTCATCCAGCGCTGAAACGGAATGACAGTGGGAAGGTTTGAAAGGTGTAACAGGAGGAAAACCTCAAACCAGTTGCACTATGAATCAATCTTTTGGAAAGGGTGGACAGTAAGATGGAAGAAAGAGAAATGTATTCACA
>NC_087201.1:30541942-30544442 GCF_015104395.2 Macrobrachium nipponense | reverse complement strand
ATAGAGTTTGGATTACACTCTATTCCTCCTGTCCTTTACCTCCCTCATTTCTTCCACAACCTCTTCCTCGCCCACATTCCTCTCTTTTTCCTCCTCCTCCACCTCCTCCTCCTCCTCCTCTACTCGTCTGGCATTACCTGATCCCGCGACTGCGTGAAGACCGAATGTAGGATTATGAAGGTGAAATTCTCGTCAGGAAAACGAAGGTTTCCATTTTTTTCGGTTACTATAAATTTCAGTATATCTGCTGAGGAAAATTGTGGGAATGGTGTAAGATAACGTCACAAATTATTTCCTCGTAGCTTCATAGTCACTGCCATGGTGAAAAGGCTATTTAAATGCTGTCGATAATACATTACTCAAGACATTATCTATGATTGGAATGACGATCTCATAGTGTTTTCACTTTTTTTTTTTTTTTCGTTTGGTTGAGGTTAGTTCTCGTTCATTCAATTCGTTATTGTTGAAAGCGCCTTTTGACCAACTAAAAACCAAACTGGGTAACTCTTCAATTGTTGTTGTTGTTATATGTTGTTGCTGTTGGAGGGGTTAGGAAAGGCCTATGGAAAGCCTAAAAAGGTCAGAAAAAGGTGTTTCGCGTCTATTTAAAAAAAAAAAAACGGGAATTTTAGGCTAGGATATTTATGAATTATTTATTAGAATGAAAATGGAAAAAATTAAATAATGAGCATGTTAGACAGTACAGAATTTATTTTTTTTTAAATAAAAATAGCGTATTTACTTTCATTTCCGTTGGCGAAACCACACGCTATTTGACTGTGGAGTTTAGCAGGAGCCCCGAGTAAGCTGGAGGTCGGATCACGCCTTGTTCTCCCTACCATTTTTCACTTTCTTAATGCCTGCCTGTGTTCGACTTCCCTGCAGTGAATTTCTCTCTTTGATTTCTTCCTCTATGTATTTTCAATCACTTACTCTGAAAGCTTTAAAAAATAGACCCCCCCCCCCACCCAATACATTGTGAACTAAGCCTCTTTTACTGTATTTTTCAGCTTTAATTCCCCTTCTGTTTTCTTTCACTAAAATGTCGAGAAAAGATAATGCTGATTCCCCGCAGTTTTCTAAGGTGATTTTTATCAAACTTATTTTTCCAAATAATTCATCTAGCATATGCACAAAACATGCGACAATTTTCGTATTAAATGCCTAACTATCAAGAAACTACAGGACAAACCTTAAAATAATTGGATGTCTAGTGTCTATATATACACAAATACATATCATATATATATATATATATATATATATATATATATACTATATATATATATAATATATATATATATATATATTATATATAATAATAATAATAATAATAATAATAATAATAATAATAATAAACGTATTATCAAATAACAATTAACGAGAGCTGGAAAGCTTTTCTTCATGTTATCCATTAACGTCACCAGCAATAGTAATAAATGTTGTACAAAATTCTTTCAATGCATCTGTTACGTAAATACTATAGTTGCTAGATGTCGATGATATAAACATATCATGAAATATATTTCGTAAACATTCGCTTTATGTATGTCTGTTATGGCACATCTGAAGTCTAACAAAGGCAGGGAACCAGAAGTAGAATCGATTAGGTAATTGTTCACCAAATAACAATAATGCTTAAAAACACTGTTATTTTACATATTTAATCGGCGTTAATCCCTACATTGGATAAATCAAGAGTATGATAACCAGATATGAAGACAAAAAAGATGCAATTTAAATTGTATAACCCTTTTCATCGTTCAACTTTAGGTAGATATAATAGCCTTAATCATAACACTAGAATTCATGAAAACACTCAGCTACGCTCCTCATTGGCTGTTGATAAGCCAATGACAGGGCTAATTAGAAACTCTCAGTCTCTCGAGAGAGCTCACATGGGCAGGATGTATGCTCCACCTCTCCTGAGGGATACATTTTAGGACTTATCCCTCAGATGAAGTGGAACATACATCCTGCCCATGCGAACTCTTTTGAGAGACAGAGTTTCCAGCCCTGCGATTGGCTTATCAACAGCCAATGAGGAGCGTCGTAAGGGACGGGCCTAGACACCAAATGCACTGTTCATGTGAATCTACTATAGTATACCGCTCCTCGAGGAAGATAAATAAAAAGGAATTTGTACTTGAAGAGCATTTTCTTATTTCAAATTCTTTTTCGAATCCTTATTTATTATAATAAACAGTTTTAGATTTTATGACAAGGGACATACACACCAAGGCAAGGTTTGTTTACATAAATCAAGATTAAGAATTTGCTTTAGTAATACATGGCAACGACTGCATGACGTAGCTAGCAAGAGCAGTAAATGTTGCCATCGGCGTCCAATGACTATCCAGAAAATTTCCAGCCTGGAGGCCTGGAAGGATTTATGGGTAGCTGTATTATCAGAAAAAAAACCTAAGATTTGTTCTTGGGTTTAAATACCCCTCTATTGCTAAAGCTGCAAATTCAGTCATGATAAGTAGCTTAAACCCTA
>NC_087201.1:30531942-30536942 GCF_015104395.2 Macrobrachium nipponense | reverse complement strand
AATGAGGTATAATTGGAGAGAAAGGTCTCAGCTACAACACAAGATCAAGTTTAAATAAACCAAGACTTGGTTTATTTAAACTTGATGCTTTCATAATGAAAAAAGTTGTAGATAAATATAAGCAACAAAATTAATATATTCAGTTTTTACATGTTTTGGACTGTAAATAAACTTTGTAATTTCTGTTAGGGTCAATCTGTTTAGGTTTGTGACCGTGTGACTATCCGATAATCCTGGATTATCTCTTTTAATTTTTACCCTTTTGACAATTAACCATCTGGTATTCTTGATCTTGTGTTGTACCTGAGACCTTTCTCTCCAATTGTACCTCATTAACTCCTTGACAATGTCTGAGTAAAGACGAAAGTGCTTGGATTTCTGACTATCATTTCCTGTGGAATTCGCTTATTTATGAAGTCACATGCATCTACTGTGATTTTTTTAGCATATATATATATATATATATATATATATATATATATATATATATATATATATATATATATTCTATACATATATATACATATATATAATTTAATAATATAATTATATTTATATAAAATAAATATAATATATATTATTATATATATATATATATACATCTATATATATATAATTCGTTCATTTCGTCATTGATAGTATTGCCAAATTTATCTACGTGCCCTATGCTCGTCTGGATAAGAGTAATAAAAAAAAGATAGTATAAAGCATAGTTTCATTTGCAGTTGAAAAGGAATGCGTTACTCAACACATGATAGAAGCACTACTACGAATAAACATTTAATATACTCTCCTGCAACGATTTACGTAAAGTAACTTATAATGATGCTTCTCATTTCCATTAACAGTTTTGTTTATGTCTACTTGACGTGCGCCGCTTGATGGCACTACCTTTCGATTGCATCATTAATGCACACGAAAGGGAAGATTGTGCTATGACTTACGTAAGAGGATTTGATCAGCTTACGGTATTTTTTCTTTTTAATTACCCCCGCGAATTTCTCCCCTGACTTTTTTGTAATGTTATTGCTGGTCAGCTTCATGTTTGTCAAGGGCTTGCGTGATTTCCCGAATCTCCTTTTTCATAAGTTTTTTTTATTTTTTTTTTTTTGCTTTCGTAATAAATGGGCATTTTGAATAGCAATGACTAGCTGTCTGTCGCTTATTACACGTTATTATAATACTATAAGTTACTCGTTGTTTAGTTTTGAAGTACGGGCATTTCTTTGTTTTGGTAAACGATGTTTGTCTTCAAGCCTGTCTTCTCCCTAGGGGGACAGTGCCGTCAGTCCACCTCATGAGGTCCACTGTAGGCACTACTAAAGGTTATCGCTTACTCGGGGAGTAAACCTACAAACTACTTTGATGTTGTTGTTCTTGTTGGGGGGGGAAACACTAGTTCGTCCGCATTCTTCTGTCCGCCCTCAGATCTTGAAAATTACTGATGTCCGTGGGCTGCAAATTGGTACGTTGATCATCCATCTTCCAATCATCAAACATACCGAATTGCAGCCCTCTAGCCCCAGTGTTTTTTTTTTATTCTTATTTTATTTAAGGTTAAAGTTAGCTAGAGGTGCCACCTGCCGACGCATCTTCACTTGACCACATCTGGTTAGCAACTGAGCGCTGCCCGGTCGTGGCTGCGAGTTTCATACTGCACGACATCGAGTTTTCTGTACGTTGTACAGAAAACTCGATTGAGCTGAAGAAACTTCAACGCATTTTTTACTTGTTTCGCCAAGAAAAGATACTGAGTGTCATTAATTGTCTAACGCAATATAAACTTTAGCACATCTTTGACATTTACTTCAAAATGTGAATCATGGGCCGAGTATGTTACTCAATAAGCGGAAATAACTGAGGAAGAAGACGTCGAGTGTAATCGCATCTTCGTCTCCTTCTTTATCTACGTTTCATACAAACCCCTGCGCTACTATAAATGATAATACACGAGTGTTAGAGATGAAATAAAATAGTATGTGTACCAGCTCCTCTGCAGGGAGGTACGTACAGTTCACTTTTCCGGCTTTGAATCTCTATTTTATAGCTTTTAACGAATCAAAGGGAGCAGGTGGAGTAGCTGATACTTTGGACAAGGAATTAGTTGGGTCATAAAAGCGGGTAAGGGTCAGCACACATAAGGGACGTCCAAATAAATGGCGATAGACGAAAGATAAGGATAAACAAAGTGCTCCTAGGTAAAGGGTGCTCCAGCGTAATGAAAAGTAAAGGCTAAGCTGATAAGGAGTAGAAAACCGAGAGAATTGAAAATGTCTGCAGGAGGTTATTACTACAAGGGTTAAGGGAAGTCTTTCACTCGTACGAACAAGCTTCTAAAAATAGAGCAAGCACTGAAAATACACCATTCTAGTCGACCGTATGCATTATGCATTTACTTCAGCGGTTCGAAAATATGACTTAAAATGCTAAAGAATGTTTAGGCGATATGAGTTAATAGAATCTAGATACTGTGGTAAATAAAGGAAGTTCAGGAGGGGAAAAGTGAAAAATGGGGACATAGTTTGAAGGTGTAGTGTGCTAGGAATTTGATAGAGAAGGTAAGGTCGATATTAGTAGCATTGTATATCATGGAATTCACACGTTCCGATTCTGAAATAAAAACGTCAATACTGTAACTGTTCAGGTTATGAGGAAGTGTTTGGAAGGCGTTAAGGAATGCGTTAAGGAATTAGCAGGTGCTGAATGTGATTCAGATAAAGAATAAATCAGATATGGAGTCTGTGGGAAGGAAAATAAACGAGGGATTGCAAACAGGGTGCCGAGGCTGAAGTTTCCGAAAGATACAGTGTTCACCGCTGACCACGACGTGAATTGACAGTTACATAAAACTTTGATTGTGCTTCTAAGAAAGTGAATCATCAAATTTCGACAGAGAAAGGCATAGAAACGGAGCAATGCATTTTAGTCCAATTCAGTACATTAGAAAAAGTTGATAAATGTAAATGAAAGCAAGAGGTTGTGAATCTTCTTAGACACAGGTGGGACAGTCGAGTAAAAGTTGGGTTGCTTGATCCAATCGATTATTATACTTTACTTTGCGAAAAGTGAATCGCGAAGTTTATAGACGAGAGAAAGAAGACTAATGGTTTTAGATAGTCTGGTCTAGTGGCAGGGTTGGACGTCGACTGGCTGATAATTGGCTGTTGGGCATGTGATAAGAAGGTGTGATCTGACCTCCAGCTTAATTGTGTGGGGTTTGCTAAAATCTATGGTCAAACAACGCATTGTTTCACCAACGAAAACTGAAATAAATACGCTATATTTTTGTAGAAATAATTATTCTGTACTGTTTAACATGCACATTATTTTATTTTTGCATGTTCATTCCAAGAAATAAATCATAAATATCCAATCTAAAATTCCTGTATCTTTAATTCAACGTGAAACACCTTTGCCAGACCTTTTTAGGTGTCTCCATAGGGTCCTACCCACCTCCCCAACAGCAACACAACAACAACAACAACAAAATAGTTTGTAGGCTTACTCACCAGGTAAGCCAAAAGGTATTGAAACACAATCATTAATACCCAAAAGTTTGAAACTTTTGTGGGAATGCGGCAATGCATATAGTCAGTCGGTGTTTTGGCAATAAGCCTTCGGTGTAGGTATTCAGGTTAGATATTTAGGTATTTACATGAAATCTGTCCTGTTGCAAATACAGCAAGAAGTGAATATTTCTGCAGAGGAGAAAGTCACGAAAGTCCCGCAGGAGAGAATGCCGAGTTCGAAACAGTAAAGTGAACGCGTCTGTATTCACTGCTCAGTCACAAACAAGGCGTGATCCGACCTCCAGCCTACTCGAGGCGTGTGCTAAAATACACGGTCAAATGGAGCGCTGTTTCACCAACGAAAATTCAAATAAAAACGCTATATTTCATTAGAAATAATGTTTCAGTAATGTTTAACGTGCACATTATTTATTTATTTTTTTTACATTTTCATTTTAGTAAATAAATCATAAATATCCTTTCCTCAAATTCCTGTTACCTTAACTCAACGCGAAACAACTTTCTCAGACATTTTTTGGCTTACCTACCCCCAACAGGAACAACGACAACAACAACAACTAGTTTGTAGGCTTATTCCTCGAGTAAGCGAAAACTATTTTATGAACAAAACATATAACGAGACCAACTGTACGGGAGAGAGAGAGAGAGATGAGGACAAGACGACGAAGAGTAAGGAAATAATAGGGATGACAGAGAGAGAGAGAGAGAGAGAGAGAGAGAGAGAGAGAGAGAGAGAGAGATGAAAGGTTTAGAGAAAACGTGTGCAAGAGGTCTGAGCAAAGGAAGGGTATTTGCGAAGATATAAATGCAAAAGGGGGAGATTAAAGAGCAAATGGACGCCAGGATAAAAGTCATGGGAGGAAATGTGTTGACAAAGAGTCTTGGGTATTGTGAGGAATATTCGGCTGATGGCATTCACAGCCAACATATCCAAGTTATCAAGGAACGGCCGCTGCTCTAGATAACAATAACGACAAATTCTTACGGATAGGGGGGAAATACAGCTCTATGAATGAAGACGTATACCGAAGAAATACGAGCACTGTTGAAACTCTTTGTGAAACGGCGGGAAAATATTTGGCAATTTTTCAGGCGAGTCATAAATTCTCTTTTTACAAGATACCGGTTGGGGGAAATATTATTATTATTATTATTATTATTATATTATTATTATTATTATTATTATTATTATTATAGCAATTTACAGTGAAACATGGAGGCAGATCTGACAAGTATTTCAGTGTATGTGGTAAGAGATGCGTGATGCAATAGGTTGGAGGATAAATGTAGGTATACCAAGAAATACACATGTGCAAACACACACACACACACACACACACACACACACACACACACACATATATATATATATATATATATATATATATATATATATATATATATATATATATAATATATTTCTTTATCTGTTGATTGCCAAAATCCTTCCGCACACCCCGCCCCAAAAAC
>NC_087201.1:30489442-30519442 GCF_015104395.2 Macrobrachium nipponense | reverse complement strand
TATCAATTACCACTTCATGCTTTCCTAGATTCGCTCACTTTAGTATTCTGCGTGTTGGGAATTATTTTGCATTTTTTTGCATTTTTTTAGTTGTGATTCTAACATAATTCACAATCTAATGTGCTCCAACGCCAAGGTTAATTTCGTGAAGCTTTCACATTTTTTTTCTCTTTTAAACGTGGGCGTTCCATCGCCTTGGGATACAGCTTTGCTTCCACTGCATTTTAATAATTCTAATAACTTCTATAACTTTTATTTACCGGCGATACAATGGGCACAATACTGACCACTTCACTCCGAGAATTCCCTGAACACCAAAAGTTTCCCATGATATTCTCAAGTTTTAAGATTTTTGAAAATATCACCCGCAATTTTTTTTTTCAAATTTTTAAATTTTTTTTTCACGACCATAAAACCAAGATAAGTAGGAAATGATCCCTTTCGTCACCGTCTCCTGCAATGAATTTCGCAAGGCTATGATTACACGGACGGCATTCGTCTCATAATTAGTACTAACGTCATCATCAGCTTGCAGGTGTATCTGCACCATGGAAAAAAAAAGGCAGAAAAACGAAATAATAATTAACCTTGCCAGGGCAAAGGCCCTAATGATGAGAAATATTACATGGAGGGATAATAATAATAATAATAATAATAATAATAATAATAATAATAATAATAATAATAATAATAATAATAATAATAATAATAATAATAATGAAAAAAATGCTCTGGCGAATGGAGACAAAACAAAGGTTTTTGCGGTTGAAGAGTTTTGAATTGTAATATTATTGGAATAATAATAATATATAATAATAATAATAATATTTCGGAAGGAGACCCTCTCGTAGACATGTTTTGTTAAAAATGACCGCTGCTTTAGCACTATTAATCTTATAAAGAGTCCTCTATCTTTCTGATGACGGCTTTCTCGTTGTTGCTTAGACTGGCGAGCAACGCACCAAAGGGCATGGTAAAATTCGGTTGAGTCATTTGATATATTATTGCTTATACAATTCTCTTCTCTCTCTCTCTCTCTCTCTCTCGTCTCTCTCTCTCTCTCTAACGCGACGTTTCCTCCTGATCGACAGGATTATGTCCTGTCGATCAGGAGGAAACGTCGCGTTAGAGAGAGAGAGAGAGAGAGAGAATTGTATAAGCAATAATATATCAAATGACTCAACCGAATTTTACCATGCCTTTGTGCGTTGCTCGCCAGTCTAAGCAACAACGAGAAAGCCGTCATCAGAAAGAGAGAAGACTCTTTATAAGATTAATAGTGCTGAAGCAGCAGTCATTTTTAACAAAATAATAATAATATAATAATAATAATAATAATAATAATAATAATAATGAGTTTAAAACAAGGGCCCACGAACGATTTATGAATTAAAGAAGGAAGATAGCAGTGATTATTGTGTCGTCCAATATCATTCTTTTTCAGGGGATATGGTTAATATATAAGATATAGCCCGTAATGAGATTTTTTTTAATGTTACGATCTTGCCTGCATGCTTGTTTGCCAGTGCCTTTCACTTTTTTTTTTTTTTGCTGTATATATAATATATATATATATATATATATATATATATATATATATATCTATGATAGCTCAAGTCTTGCTCTTTGAAGATTCACTCATTCATGATCATTTATGTCTGTCGTTTTCTCTTTAAAAAAATATTTGTTCAATTTTTAAGAATGATTCTTATCTGATCTGCAAAGATATGAGAGTGGACATTTAATGTATTATGTTCCCCAGATACTTTTATCAGCTCCAGGACAGCTGAGCTGGACTTTCAGACTATATCGGCCATAATTATCAATTTGGTTTTACAAACAGAACAATAAAAAAAAATACATCAAGATTTCTGTACAGTGTATAACGCTGTATGAAACCCTCAGCCACGGACCATAAAACCCTCAGCCACGGACCATATAACGTTCAGCCACGGCTTACCGGTGGCATGCGGTCTTTGAAACTATAGCGGTGCCAGATGCACGATCATGGCTAAATTTAACCTTAATTAAGATAAAAACTACTGAGGCTAGAGGGATGCAATTTGGTATGCTTGATGATTGGATGGTGGATGCTCAACACACCAATTTGCAGCCCTCTAGCCTCAGTGGATTTTAAGATCTGAGGGTGGGGAGGCAGAATGAGTGAGGACGGACAGACACACAGCCATCTCAATCGTCTTCTTTAAAAGAAAACTAAAACTGAATTTGATACGTAAATCATGCTTTATTTTCTGACAACGATTTTTTGTTTAACAGCAGAGAGCAATTTAGTTTTCAAAAATGATTTTGAAACCAAAACATTGGTTGAAATTCGGACTTAAATTTGACTCGACCTTTAACTTTGCCAATTAAACTTGTACGCAGTCTGGAATCAACATCATGAGTCAAACTCGTAGACTAATTCTGCACAGATTCTGACCTTGTTCAATGAGTTGCCTTAAAATATTCGTGATGTGTTTGTAAATACGATTTTATATTTGAAATATGATTTTCATCCTGTGACCTTGAAATATCAGCACTTGATTTTTGTTTGAATAATAAAAAAAAGTAAATATTTATTTATGTTTATCCTTCAGCAGTCTTTAGGATCATCTCAAATGTCTTGGGTTGATGAAATGTTGACTGTTTGAGAAATGGTCCATTTCCCTTTTACTTTCGTTAAAGTTTTCGCACGAATAAATATTGTTCCCCTAACCATTATATGGAAGATCAGTATATTCTTGATTTTCAGTTCTTACTGCACCATTAAAGATGGAATTAAGTCTGCTGTTTTATATATGCTTGCGACTCTACTGTGGCTTCAAGATAAATACTCCAGGATGCTCTTTACACCTGCCAGGGTGATCGCGACTCCAACCTACACTTTTTATGTTGGAAATGTGTGACAGTAACCTAATCCACACACCCATTACAACACAAATGATATTATAACCCGTTGCGGTCACTGGTAACAGCATTTATGCAAAACGAAATATATGTTTGTATATCAATGAGGGTATAAGCCACGAAAGAAAGATAAACAACGGAGCAGCTACAAGATCTGGCAGCTGCTCCGTTGTTTATCTTTCCTTCGTGGCTTATACCTTTATTTATGCATTTATCACGTTCCAAACCTTCGTGATTCAGTTATATATATATATATATATATATATATATATATATATATATATATATATATATATATATATATATACATATATACACATATATAATATATTGCGTTCTTGTTACGTCATTAAATCACATTTAGATTAAGCAATCGAATTGCAATTTAGTATGTATGCAATGGAATATTAATTTTTTTTTGCATGTAGGAGAGAAAGGCATCCAGGTGCCTCCGTAAAACTAAGCCGTAAAAAGAGAGAGAGAGAGAGAGAGTGAGAGGAAAAACAAAAAAAGATTTGACCACCCCTTGCAGATTACGAAGCGCCATTCTACCTGGATTGTCCCTGTAACTGAAAACCAATTTTGAAATGTACACAGCTTTGGCTGAGCGTCGTTTGTAATTGTGTTTGCCTCTCCGACTGAGTATGTCTGACAGGATCAGTACATGTTTATTCAACGGAAAGTTTGCAGGGCTGCGGCGAATTCAGGCTGTGTCCGTATCATGTTGCATAACGAATTATCTTAATTTCGCTGGTCTCCGGTCGAAGTGAACTTTTCCTGTTGCTATATTGATAATTAGCTTTGTAAATGCTAATGCTAGGTATTGACGGAGCGCTTTTATTCATGCAGTTTATATAGAATACGTGCGCATGCTTATGTTTATGCATGACTGCGTGAATACTTGTGGATTATGGAATTTATATGGATGCCTATGCAGGGTATGCATCCTTGGATTACCATGTATTTTTATAAATGTTTCATTATTTAAAAAAAAATCGAAAAAGTTTCCGAAAGCATCATTTCATTGAACGGTCGAATAAATTTCGAAAAACACAAATACACAATAGTATTAATATGTGGCATCTAAAAAAAATAAAAAAAACCTCTTATAAATCACATACACATTCTGAAGACTTAGCATAACTGTATTAATGATTACAGCCGGTTTTGCTATGGAAATTATTCAAGAAAACCGGAAACCTAAGTTTTATGAGGTGCATAAAAACAGAAAATCGCTAATGGGAAGAAAAGTGATGGGTTAGTTCCTCATTGGACGAGTGGGTTGCATACTCGCCAATCAATCTGGTAGCCCGAGTTCGCTTCTGGCGATTAGAAATTCATTTCTCGATGTAATGAGCTGTTAATCAGCTCAGTGGTCTGGTTAGAATAAGATATCCATAACTTACAGGTAGGGTCTTTAAGGGATCGAGGAAACTTCAGTTTCCTTCGTTCTGCCACTTTTTCCAGGAAAAGTCTGCAGCTCTCTCATCTTCCTCAGACCTTTGTATTGGGTTACCTGTCCCAGCGTTTTTCCCATTAAAGAGGAAACACGATGGTTCTTTGGAGATGCAGCGTGACCATGTCAGATTAGATTATAGCAATGTTAAGAGGGCAAAAATCCATTAGCTAACAGAGTCAAATTAGGAATCCAAAATTCTGCGTTCGCAGAAATTTGAAAGCATACCTGATGCAGAAAAAATGTAGATTATTGCTTTCTTTGAATTCCAACCAGCGTGAAGGTGGACTGAATGTAATCTTTCATTTCTACTAAGTTAAGCTGTATATCGAAAATCAAAATAACATAAGCCATGATAAGAGAGGAAATCCATTATATGAGGCCTTTTCTGTAAAATATTGCTTACATATTTGGGTGAAATATCGTCCTGTGAAAATATATTATTATTATTGATTATTTTTTTTTTCTCTTTTTTTTTTTGTTTTCTTTATCACATGTCCTCCAATATACGACATCGCAGTGGGGTTCCGGTTGCATCACTGCTCTCTTTGGGTCCGCACTTTTCTCACTACGTGCACTGTTTCCAGGAGCACACTCTTCTGCATGAGTCCTGGAGCTACTTCAGCCTCTAGTTTTTCCACATTCCTTTTCAGAGATTTTGGAATCGTGCCTAGTGTTCCTATGATTATGGGTACAATTTCCACTGGCATATTCCATATTCTTCTTATTTCTATTTTAAGGTCTTGATACTTGTCTATTTTCTCCCTTTCTTTCTCTTCAACTCTGGTGTCCCATGGTATTGTGACATTAATGAGTGATACTTTTTGTCAATCAACGTCATGTCTGGTCTACTTGCACGTATCACCCTATCTGTTCTGATACCATAGTCCCAGAGGATCTTTGCCTGATCGTTTTCTATCACTCCCTCAGGTTGGTGCTCGTACCACTTATTACTGCAAGGTAGCTGGTGTTTCTTGCACAGGCTCTTGTGGATGGCTTTTGCCATTGGATCATGCCTCTTTTTGTACTGGTTCCGTGCAAGTGACGGACATTCGCTTGCTATGTGGTTTATGGTCTCTTTTTTCATATTGCACTTCCTGCATATGGGTGAGATGTTATTTCCATCTATCGTTCTATGGAGATATCTGGTTCTTAGGGCCTGATCTTATGCTGCTGTTATTATTCCCTCTGTTTCCTTCTTTAGCTTTCCCCTCTGTAGCCATTGCTATGTTTCATCGCTGGCCAGTTCTTTAGTCTGTCTCCGGTATTGTCCGTGCATTGGTTTGCTGTGATATTCCTCTGTTCTCTTTGTCATTGTCTCTGTATATTTCTGGGTCTTCGTCTACTTTTATCAGTCCTTCTTCCCATGCACTCTTGAGGCACTCGTCTTCACTGGTTTTGAGATATTGTCCCAGTGCCCTGTTCTCGGTGTTAACGCAGTCCTCTATACTTAGTAGTCCTCTCCTTCCTTCCTTTCGTGTTATGTATAGTCTGTCCGTATTTGCTCTTGGGTGTAGTGTTTTGTGTATTGTCATATGTTTCATAGTTTTCTGGTCTATGCTTTCATTCACCTATTCTCATTAGAAAACGAAAAACTTGAGATGTTGGTTATGCGGTAATAAGCAAAGTATTTTAGGAAGAAGTTGCTGGCCCCACGAACTGTAACCGCCATTCTGTGATATAACCAGGTACCTACCTCACAGCTTATGCCAGCAGAGTTGCAGCTTTATTGTAAAGATCCTGCCCACCTGGTAGTCATCTGCCTGGAGCTGCTCCCAGACCTTTTGCTTGGTAGTGGAGCTTACTGCAACTCTCACCTTGGGACCCTTAATGTTGTAGTGATTATCAAGGACGGGCAATGACCCACCTCTATTGAAACTGAGGTGTGTGTGTGTGTGTGTGTGTGTGCTGTCCAGTAGAATACATGACGCACAGCTTAATGAATGGAAAACATCGCTTATCAATTGAAAAGTTACAGGTCATTTACGATGAAGAGTAAACACAACTCACAAACCGCACCATGATATATAATGTTTTTTTATCCGCATTCCCCCATGATGCATCAACACTAAACATTGGGAAAATTGTCGGGGATGAATCAATAAATGACCCTAGTCAAAAGGGCATTTCTCTCCAATTCTGCTTACTCGGGGAGAAAGCCTACAATCCACTTTGTTGTTATGGTTCTTGCTGTTATTGTTCTTGTTGGGGTGGTAGTAAAGCCCTATGGAAAAGCATAAAAAGGTCTGAAATAGCTGTTTCGCGTTGAAGTAAAGATACAGGAATTTTAGGATAGGATATCTGCGATTTATTTATTAGAATTAGAATGTGAAAATTAAATAATGGCCATGTTAAACAGTACAGAAAATTGATTTCTAATAAAATATAGCGTAATTATTTCAATTTTCGTTGGTGAAACAACGTGCTATTTGACTGCAGATTTTAACAGGCGCCACGAGTAAGCTGGAGGTTAGACCACGCTTTGTTTTTTCTTAAAACATCATCGAACGAGCAAGAAGTCGTCTCTTTCAATTGCGTCGAGAGAAAGAACAACACCAAACAAAGTTTAATAGGAGCGCGGAGCGCCACGGGTGTTAATTGCTAGAAAAATTACGACAAAACTCGGGGATTTTGTTAGCCATCAGCTCACTTGATAGCCGTGATCTCATACGCACTTTTATCTCATTACCAGAGAGAGAGAGAGAGAGAGAGAGAGAGAGAGAGAGAGAGAGTGTCTTTACTCAGTGCCGGAAGAGAAAGTGTATGCATTTGTCTACGAACGTGTGTGTTTGTGTGTGTGTGTGTGTGTGTTAGAGAAAGAGAGAGATGGAGACTGAAATTCAAATATCCTTCAGTATTCATCTTTAAATATCATCAACTCTTGAAGACGAGCAGTTGTTGCTGTCCTGCTTTTGAGCTCCAGAACGAACAGTGAACTTCATGAATACAACAACTGAAATATGAAGTCCCGTATCAGTACCTCGCGATGGTTTGCAGAAACTAATTTTCGACGCGCTTTTCTTTCGGATAATTTTTCCACGTGAAAGTGGGAATCATTACCATCTTTTTTATGCGAAAAATGAAAAGGGAGGAATTCAGTTATCTCTTGTCAATGAAGATTAAATGTCGAGAATAACCGTAGGATATATTCGTACTTTCAAATAGAAACATTCAGGTTTATCGCCATTTTTATCATTCCGATTTGCTAGAAATACGAAGGCAACCTTTTTCATAAAGTAGCAAGTTTTCAGAGTTCCAACACTTTCTCGTAGCATCCTTGCTTTTGGTTTTTCGCAAAACGAAAACTATTGAGGTGGCTATTCGTGGGTCTGTTCATCAGCACTTTTCTGTCTGACCTCAGTTCTTAAAAATTACTGAGGCTAGAGGGCTGCAAATTGGTATGTTGATCACCCACCCTCCAATCATCAAGCATTCCAACTTGCAGCCCTCTAGCCTTAGTAGTTTTTATTCTATTGAAGATTGAATTTAGCTGAAAATTTCATGGGCCGCTGTACAGACAACTCTCTCATTCATTTTTTTCTTACGAAGGAAATTAAACACATGCTTTAAGGCAGCAGCAAAAAGTACGTTGCGAGTGAATATGACGGACGCCTCTGGAGAAGTCACGCCATTTCCAGTTAAAAGGGAAATTAAGGCCGAAACCAACTACGCGAAATGAGTAGGGGGGGATTCCAGAAACGACACTAACGTTCTGCCGCTCGCTTCTGGGTCTCCTCCTAAACAACCCCGCCCCTCTACCCCCACCCCTCCCACCATCCCTCCAGTTGTCTGTGGAGAGAGCGAGAAAGAAAAAGGCAGGCAACCTTCTGAGATGGAGAATCAGAGAAAGAAAGAGTGGTAATAAAAACCAGTGACGCTGATCTCCTCGGCGAGGGACTGAAATCTCTGAGGCCGTTGCAACGATTCTAATTAATGGTGCCACACTGACACACATAATCCGCGAGGCTATGATAAGACTGAAGGGCACCCGACTCCCCCCCCCCCCCCCCCCCCCCCCCCCCCACCCCCCCCCCCCCCCCAACCCCCTCCCTGCAACTTCGGAGTTTAAGACGCGCTAAGGAAAAATGAGATAGAGAGAGAGAGAGAGAGTGATATATATAGATATAATAGTACTTTGTGATTATTATTAGAAGGATAGATAGTACTTTGTGATTATTATGAGAAAGAGATAGTGGTCTGTAATTATCCTTAGAGAGAGAGATAGTACTTTGTGGTTATTATTAGACAGAGATATAGTACTTGTGATTATGTATGAAAGAAGAGGAAGAGACAGAAGAAGTAGTAGAGAGTCCGTTGTAAATTATTATTAGAGATAGTACTTTTGTAATTGTCATTATAGAGAGAGGTCGTCCTTGTGATGATTATAGCAGAGTAGAGAGAGATATTACTTTTGTGATTATCATTAGAGTACAGTAGAGATTAGTACTTTGTGATTATTATTATAGACGAGTGATTTTACTTTGGGATTTTTATGAAAAGAGAGAGATAGTACTTTGTGATTATTATTAGAGAGAGATAATACGTCGTAATTATTATTAGAGAAAGATGTTACTTTGTGATTATTATGAAAGAGAGAGATATTACTTTGTGATTATTATTGGAGAGAGAGAGAGAGTACTTTATGATTTTTATGAAAGAGAGAGATAGTACTTTGTGATTATTATTGGAGAGAGAGAGAGAGAGAGAGAGAGAGAGAGAGATAGTGCCTTGTAATTATTTTCAGACAGAGAGATAGTACTTTGTGATTATTATTAGATTTTTATTAGAGACAGAGATAGTACTTTGTAATTATTATTAGATAGAGAGAGATAGCACTTTGTGATTATTATTATCGGAGAAAGAGAGAAAGAGAGATAGTACTCTATGATTATTAGGAGTATAGCGCTGCTCAGGGATCCTTAAAATATCACGCGAGCTAAATGTTAACAATTAGTGTTACCGTTGACATGCGTGAAAAAATGTAGTTACATCAGCATATAACCAAAAGGATTTAAATCAAGTGCGAGAAAGGCGAAAATTACTCAGAAATCATACGAATAGAACTACTCGTTTTTTTTTTCGGGCTCTTGACTTTATCTGATAGGTGTCATCCGACTCATGGTGACTGTGTCATTTAAAAAGCGAGAATACTTCTCTGCTGGGTTCCATAAGTTTATGCCTAGGAACTTGAATGCCGTCAGTACTCTACTGTTATATATGTAGTTGACATTTCCAAATTGTAGCAATATTTTCTCGGGGAACTGTACAGACATGCACGACCTGATTGTTACCAGTTCCTGGTTTAAATGATACATATGCTGACCTTCAATATGCGACAGACGAATCCGCTCTGCATATGATGATAGCTTGGTTTCGTTTTCATAACAATGGCCACTTGTCTCAATCGGATCAAGATTGCCAATTGTCCTCCAGGACATTATTATCTGAATTGATAACGGCAAAGGACCGATTAAACGAAGACGAAAACTTTTGAAATGCCAAGCGATGCCTCAGTTAAAATTGTTGGGGAGTTTTGGAAATCAATGAGAATGGCAGGAGTGAAAGAAATGCATCAATTTATTGGATGAAAAACGAGAGGTTTAAAATTTCGAATTTTCTAAATATCATTTCTCAAACATAAAGAGATAAAGAGTTGAAATGAGGTCACGTAAAGAATTTTTTTCTCTTCATCCTTAAATGAATGTAAATAAATTCATTTGGTACACACAATGCATTTTCCTGCTATGGATTTCTTTAAAAATAAACATTCCCTCCAAACCTACACTAAATATTAATTAAGGATATCCCCAAATTTACAGTTTCATTCAATTTGATGAGTATCATAGTCCAATGGAAAAAATAGCTGATGAAAGTTTGTTCAATTTTCGGTAGAATCGCTGGGTAACTTTCAACCATATTTAAACCTAAAAATAAATTGATAGATATATAGATAAATAAATAAATAAATAAATAAATAAATAAATACAAATAAATAAATAAATAAATAAATCCTAAAGAAACAGAAACAAATAACAAAAGGCCTCAGCATTTTGTTGAGAAGATCCTTGTAATATTTTATTTCTTGAGTTATGATGAGGCCTCACTGGGGATACTGATTGCTAATAATCCTTTCCTTAAGGGCTTTAGAATATGTTTGCACTGGTATCACGAGGGGTCTTACTGATCTAGTCACTTCTCCAGCTTACTATCGAGAAAATCTTCGGCAGAGCGAATAAGATTTGTCGCGGATTTGTAACAAACTTTAACAGGCACATTTCCATTATAAAACAAATTTAAGATAAGGCGTACATCAGGTCAAATCCAACGTTTATTATCTTCTATCTGAAACCTGTGAGGAGGTCAGTCATTAATGATTACATTGTCAAAGCGTCAAACTGACTATTGTGCACCTAGAATACCTTCCAAATTGATGTGGAATTTATATTTTGTATTTTGTCGAGGAGCAGCTATTTTCCTCAATTCTCTGGATTCTTCTTCTTCTTCTTCCCCACCGTTATCCCTACACTAAGGGTCGGTTGCCTGATGCGCCTTTCCTTACGACATCAGGCATGGTGTATTATTTGGCAAAGGGGTTTTTACGACCACATGGCCTTGCTGTCATCAACCAGTTATTGGCCGTGAGCCTCACCTTTGACTAAAAAGTCCACCTGCAAGGCAGCAGTTTCCACAGTTATTGGCGGTGGGCCTAGCATTTTACTAAAAAGGTAAGACTGCAAGACAGCAGCTGTTTTATTTTTTTGGTTGTATTTTTACACCCCTACCACAGTATGATAATTCTCTGGATTATTGTTTAATGTAAAAGGTTTGGGACATCGCAGTAATCTATGTTGGGGAAAGATGCTGTCAAGCTCACCACCCAGGCTTTGCCTGTGTTAATTAAGCCGACATTGTGTACTTATTAAGTATACAGCAGCAATTAGATTTTGTGGAATTTCATCACAAAATCAGCACAACTAACACAACGTTCTTCATTCTCCTAAAATCATCGTTTTTCTTATGCAGGTTTCTTGCTCACTGATTTTATCCCATATTGACTAGTGTACATGGCTGAAGTAAACGTCGGAATATAGTGTTTCAGTATTAATATCATTTCACAGAATATTTTCATGTGAAAATATATTTAATTTCATTGGTCATCTCATGAGAAGTTGAAATACTAAGTGGGGTTATGCCCGAATAATCCACCCAATATTAATGGTAACATCTTCCTTGTTAAACATAGGGAGGTCACTATTCTCAAGAATCTCACTGGCATTCAGACCTTCTTTACTCGGCAATCTCAATCACATACTTTCGCATCTTACTATTCCTTTATCACTCTTCTGTTCCCCAGAAATTCCAATACGTTTCTCGCATCTTCACCGGAGAGAAGTAGGCAAGTTTCTGAAATCTTTGCTAAACCCTTCATCTCTTGAACGTTTAAGTTCGGTTATTCTTCGATTCTCTACATTCAACGACTCTTCCAAATACTCATTCCACAGGAAAATGGCCTGATTCATTTCAAACCGCATATCTCCATCTCCATCTGAATCTTTGATTCTGGGAAGCATATTTCCATAGACGCCGTCTCCACATTTGAACCATATCAGATACAGCCTCTTTTCGTTTCTCTTGAATGTGCCATGCAAATCCGTCAGCGATTTTCAAGATTTCTGAGTCTTTCATATAATATATATATATATATATATATATATATATATATATATATATATATATATATATATATATATATATATATATATATTTGTGCCCGCACACAGCGCCGAGCAGGTCTCACACATTTTCCAGAGCGCAGTAGGCGCAGTCGTTCGCAAGCGACATCCCTGGAAGAAGAGCAGCTGAGAAAAGCTGTAGACTCCATTTAAAGCAGAAGACATGAATGGCGGGAAGCGTCGAGCGCAGGTGTGCGTGTTGCTCTAAAGCTAACAGTTTATTACGGGCCCTGTAAGCGGTACTCAACACTAACCTCTCTCTCTCTCTCTTCTCTCTCTCTCTCTCTCCTTCTCTTGCGTTGCAGCAATCCCTGAGGAATGTAGGGTCCCTCTACGAAAAAGTTCAGTAAATGAAATTAATTAAAAGAGATTGTAAATAAGATTGTAAGTCCCCTTAAGAATGACGTAAGGCATTTTACAACACAATATTGCAGTAAAGGAAGACCTCCAAGACTCCATACCCCGACACATTTTCCAGGGAGCAATGAATAATGAAAAACACGGCAGACGAACGTGAATGACAAAAAAGCGGTATGAGCCCGTAAAAAAAAAAAAAAGAATAATGAAATGAAAAGAAATAAGTCCGCAGCAGGACGCATACCTGTCAGTACGTTTCAAAATATATATTTTTTTTAACATTTCTGCCGAAATCCGCGGGGGGTGTGGACATGTCCAACATTGGAAGGTATTAAAATCAAACCCGATTTTGTTTTGGCGCGAACAAGTTCATAACGCCGAGTCTGGAGCCGTGGCTCCGGACTACGACGATCATATGCAAAATGCCGCGACTGTCCGAAGTCCGCGCCATGCTGTGTAAACTGACGAGAAATGACACACCTCTCTTCTCTCTCTCTCTCTCTCTCTCTCTCTCTCTCTCTCTCTTCTTATATACATACATACATACATATACATATATATATATATATATATATATATATATATATATATATATATTATAATATATATATGCTTAAAAAACCACAGTAGGCGCACGTAACTGCATGAACAAGCGAATACTAAGACGAAAGCGCTTGGATTTCTGCCTATCATTTCCTGTGGTATTCGCTTATATATATATATATATATATATATATATATATATATATATATATATATATATATATATATATATATATATATATATATATATATATTACACGATTGCCACAGGAAAATGATAGGCAGAAATCCAAGCGCTTACGTCTTAGTATTTGATATATATATATATATATATATATATATATATATATATATATATATATATATATATATATATATATATATATATACATATATATATATATATGTATATATAAATATATCATATACATACACACATACACAATGCAAATTTTTAAATAAATGTTTAATTCCAATCCATTTCCAGCGTTAGAACATAACTTTCCACTCAATCTGGAATCTAGAATCTTGAAAATCATAATTCTCGCGTTATTTAAGATATAGAAATAACACAGCTCGTCCCACGCTATCATGCGCTGCTGACCGCTTAATTAATCATTGAGAACTGAGTTGAAGGCCACTAATCTTGACTTGAAGTCTTCACTAGCTCTTTTCAGAACTTATATTAGGTAGCTCTTTCTGGTGAACCGTTGGGAATTTTCTTTTATCAGTGGTAGGTAAAATACTTCCCTGATAATGTGCATGTGTTTATTATGCATTGAGGAAATGACTAAATTTTTAAGTCTTTCGGATTTGACCTTAGTATTTATTATGCCTTGAGGAAATGACTAAATTTTTAAGTCTTTCGAATTTGGCCTTATCTTTTACAGATATATAAGAAATATGATCAATCCTATTTCCATGACAAAGTAATGGACGGGAAGTCTTACAAGGGATGGGTTCACCGTGTCAAAATTTCAGTTTTGTAATCTGGATCAATTGTTTTAAGCTTACCAAGGTGCAAAATAAATGTTAATCTAAATTATTTGAGAATTTGAAATCCATCCAATTTAGCACAGTAAGATGTATACTTCACGGTGCTGGTCGGGACACTGCTAGGATATTGTTGCCAAAAATGTATTATTTATTAAAATGTATGAAGACAAACACAGGGAACATGAACTGATAAGAATTCAAAACCGTGGTGGCAGAAGGATAGGTCCCCAGGCAGGAAGAGAATCGCTCCCCTTTTAAACCTCAACAGAACACTGACCTAAATAGCACCTACAGAAAATGCAAAAGACTAAAGCCATTCCCCTCAACCACCCACTGCAAAACTGGGAGGACAATTCCTCTGAAAGGGATGGAAGAGATTTGTTACCAATCTAATTACTAAAAATATTTTTTCAAAGATAAAAGATGGAACAAATTGGAAAATGGATATGGAACTTAAAAAAGGCGTGATCCGACCTCCAGCTTACTCGGTCAAATAGCGCGTTGAATCACCGACGAAAATTAAAATAATTACGCTATATTTTATTAGAAACAATTCTTCTGTACTGTTTTAAAAAGCACATCGCTCATTTCTTATATTTTCATGGTAATAAATATATCATGTATACCCTATCCTAAAATTCCTGTATCTAACTCAACGGGAAACAACACCTTTTTCAGACCTTCTTAGGCTCTGTCATAGACCTTTCTTACCCACAACAAGAACAACAACAATAACAACAACAATAAAGTAGGTGTGGCCTTACTTCAATGAAATCAATATTAGAGGTTTACTATTGTTAAGGTTCTTCTAATATAACGGCATTCAGGATACGTTATCCTAATGGTTTTACTTTGCGTTAGAGCCCCTTCACCCACCCACCCACCCCCCCCAATAATAAAAGAATTAAAAGGAATAGGAAGGGAAGAATAGATTGGTTTCTAAATTTAAATTAAGGGATTTTCTGAAATCCTAATTGATCGTTCATCTTACAGTGTAATAAGCAGTTTCGTAAATTACTTTGATTGTAAGTTAAATATAAACCCAGAGAAGTTCTCTTTGTGTTATCTTCACTCAAGAAAATTATGCATTTGGGACTGGAATTAAAATGTGAATGAGTAGCTATTGAATTTCCAAGTTTACTATCACACACACACACACACATACACACACACACACACACACACACACACACACACATATATATATATATATATATATATATATATATATATATATATATATATATATATATATATATATATTATATATATATATATATATATAGATATATATATATATATATATATATATATATATATATATATATATATATGACTGGTAAAAATGTCTGTAACAACAGAATTCCATCTAATAAAAGCCATAAAAACACCAAAATATAATGAGAAAAGTACTATATTTCAGAGACTGCTGTCTCTCTCTTCAGGTATATGAAAAGGACAACAAAATCTTTTCTTGATGTTTTAATAATTAGAGACACGACAGAATACAAATTTACCATATACAGAAAACCAACGTTCTCACTTTCATACATTCACTACTTTAGCTATCACGACATTACTATCAAGATAGGTGTAGCTAGCAACCTATTCTTAAGAGCCTACGAATTGTTCCCCAGAATTCCTGGAAAAAGAATTTGAACTAATTCGCAAGCAACTTTCGTCTTTAAAGTATCCTGACCATATAATTGAGAAAGCAATTCACAGACCAAATGTAATTTTCTACCAAACCCCCTAAAGACAAGACCAGAGACACACCCAACAATAAAATAAAAAATTCCTCACCTGGACACGATTAAGAGAGTAACCACACCCTTGGAAAATCTAACCCTTTTGCTTTACCTACCCTACACCTTAGCCAAATCCTGATTAACGGGGGTTTCCAACAAAAGACATCTCCCAAAGACAATGGGGTCTATGAGATCCCATGCCAGGACTGTGGGACCAATCTTACATCGGATTTCCAGGTAATCACTTCCCCAGAGATTAGTACAACACAAACGGTCAGTTAGGTATGGACAACAGAGCTCGGCTATTTTCAACCATATAAATGAACCATAACCATAGAATAAACTGGAATTTGTCACGTGTAATTTATAGCAGCAAACTGCCGGTACAAAAGAGTCAAATGATGGAATCGGCCTTAATAAAAGAGAAGCAGGTAATGAACATCTCAAAAGGAGCGGGATTTCATGAGTGATCGACGAGGTTTTCATTCAAACCAACGCTTAAGAAGATTAAAGGAAGATTATCAGCGGGGGTGACCTAAATTGGCTTACTTGTGGACGGATCTCTTGGTAGAATACCCACCTTTTCTGTAAACTTTTTTCATTCCTATTACCTGAAGAAAGAGAGACAGCAGTCTCTGAAATATAGTACTTTTCTCTCTATATTTGGTGTTTTTATGGGCTCCTTTATTATATATATATATATATATATATATATATATATATATATATATATATATATATATATATATTATATATATATTACTACACACACACACACACATTCTTAATATATATATATATAATATATATATATATATATATATATATATATATATATATATATATATATATATATATATATATATATATATATATATATATAATATATATATATATATATATATATAATATATATATATATATAAATATATATATATATCAGCAGAAGCTTGCCATACACACTTCTTCATAATGAGACAAGAACAAGTTTAATGTAAAGGTTTTCTAGGTTATGGTCCTGTATTAACATATATTTGTGCTCATGCAGACATATAAATGTAAAAAATACAGCTTTAAAAATGGCAAAGAAGTAAAATCCTTATCATCAGTTGTAAAATGCCCAATAATTTACGAACTTTGAATTAAATGCTAATGCAACAGGGAAAATATATACATGCATATATAAAAATGTATGTATGTGCCACATACATTTTGAAATGTATTGAACAATTTCAACCAAACTTGGTATACTTGTGATATACTGTCTGGAAAGGAATATGGCTGGGTAAGATAACACTGGTACCAAAGGGGAAGGGGGAGGTGTGGAATGAGGGGAAATGTAAAAATTAATCCAAAATGGCAGATATTAGTGTCAAGTCCATAGTTTTTGAGGTTGCTGAGATGAATAGTGACACTCCCTTTAAGTCCAAGTTTTGCTCCGATAGGGAGGACGGGCAAGAGAAGGGTTGGGAAGGCGATGACATGTAAAGATAAACTAAAACGACAGATATTAGTGTCTGATTTCAGCCCCAATCAATATGGGGGCAGGGGGTTAGATGGGGGTGAAAAATAGAATGTAAAAAATGACAGATATTAGTTTCTAATCCATAGTTATCAAGGTCGCTGGGATGAATAGACACTCCCAATGCCCTTCAAGTCCAACTGGTGAAATATAAAATGTTAAAAATGCTAGGCAATGTAACTGAAACAACTATCTGAACAGGAAATGGAGAGAGAGTTTATCTGTTGTCATTCAGAGTTTTCCCGGGCAGTGCCGAGTTGGTCAGATAGTTATACATAAATACCAATATTTACGTGATTTCCAGTAAGGCCATTGGAGGAAGAATCAACAAAAATGAAATCAAAGTTCGTTTCCTGTCTGACTGAAAGTTTATTTTACTTTTCCTTTATCCTATTTTCAGACGGACTTCTATTCATTCTTGATACTTTATCTCCATCATAGTAATTGCTCTTATTATTTATCAATTTTTGTTTATTTCATTAAGGTTAATTGCTATCTAAATATATATCTAAAAAAATCACCTGTTGCCAGTTTTTCCAGCTTTCTTCGCACATTTTTGCTTGTAGAGGAAGATCAATAAAAGTGCCCATTCTTAAGACACAGGCACGCACATACAAACACACTCCCACGCACACACGCGCACACACACACACACACACACACACACACACACACACAATTCATTATATATATATATATATATATATATGTATATATGTATATATATATACCGTACATATGCATGTGTGTTTGTGTGCGCTCTCTCTCTCTCTCTTGCAGAAGTCTTTTTCTTTGTATTGTGTAATCAGAACGGATAAAGTTTCTTTTTTTAGATAGATAAATTTACCAATGAATTCAGGATTTACGTATGGTTTATCATCCCAGAATATTCTGGTTATGAATGGTTACAGGTCGAGGCTAGCCATACACATACATATATAAACAAAGCTTGATTTACAGGAACATTATTATAATTTTCAGTATGAATCAGTAAATGCAAAATGAAGTAACGGATGCAGTAACTCTCTGAATCCATAAATGGATCTGAACTGAAACAAACCATATGCATCTTCACAAAAAGTAGGTAATGTACGAGGCACAAAATTTTGCTTTAGAAAAAAAGATCACCTATAAAGACATAGATTCTTTTTTATTTGAATACAACCAATAATAGATTTTCACGTTAACACCATCAGCAAATACCCAGCATTATAATCTACACGCATTCGATGACTTATTATGAAGTGGCTCGAGAGACCGCGCGAAAACAAAAACATCAATCACAGGGAAGCCTTTAGAACGCTTCTCCATATATCTGGAGAAGGCTTCAGCCTCCCCTGAGAATGTCATACCCCGCCCCCACCCCCCAACTATGTTTTATCCAGAGGATTGGTGTGGATTACAATACAGCTGATGTAAACAAGTGCGAAGCAAATTTCCCAATCTTCTACTTGGAAAGGTTTGGTGTATGTATCTCTCGACAAAACTATTCCCTGGAGGGGGACAACATTGGGGATTGGTTAAACGCGCTTGATCGAGCTCGCTCGACACCATAGACAACAAACAGATAAACGTATAAGGTAACGAGTTTATTCACAGTTTAATTAATCAGCAAATTAAGGGAAAAATGAAATACAAACCTAGCAGATGAGTTATATATATATATATATATATATATATATATATATATATATATATATGATATATATATATATATATATATATATATATATATATATAGATAATGTCGCAAACACGAACACGTACTTGACAATATCCTTAAATCCACGGTAGAAAAGTAGGTGAAACTGTTGACTTAGAACAAGTACTTCCGTAGTTTATTCTACATTTTCAAGTCCACAATGTAGAATAAACTACGAAAGTACTTTTTCCAAGTCCTCAGTTTCACTTACCTAGTTTACCGTGGATTTAAGGATATATATATACTATATATTTATATCTATATATATATATATATATATATATATATATATATACATATATATATATATATATATATATATATATATATATATTATATATATATTAATATATATATATATATATATATATATGTATGTATATATATATATATATATATATATATATATATATATATTATATATATATATATATTATATAGATATATATATACTATATATATATATATATATATAATATATATATATATATATATATAAATTATGAACGTGACTGTATAAAGAGTGATTTTGGTTCCTTGGTGAAACGAAGAACTCAGCCGAAGCAAACAGAGATGAGGTTACGATGAAAGGCGCTGAGCTAACAATAAAGGATTGCGCGCCACCATCAGAGGCTAACCGGATTTAACGAACACCTTAGTCGTGGCTATTGAGCCCCTTTCAGAAATAATGCGAAATGGATGAAACCAGCAGAAATTGGCTTTCAGTGCTGCTGACACGATTAAAGAATATTCCAAGGAGTCTTGAGGAAACATGTTATTAATTTTCTTTTCATGTTCTGAACGCAACCATTTCAATCGAGATCTCTTTCGGCTTGATGTGATCGCGTTCAACATTCAGATCAAACAACTTTATTGATAGATATTTCTCCACAAATATTAGCTACTTCAACAGTAATCACACCAGCGGCTGAACTTGAGTGAAGCGTCGTAAACATGTTTCTACTCGAAATAAATTTCCATATCAACATCCCAGAGATTATGTTTCGAATAATCTAGTCTGGTACCTGTAGTACGAGGACAGGTATTTCTATTTTGTGTTTGACCCCTCCCGGTACGGAATCTCGTTGTAGGTGAAAAAGTACCTGTCTATTCCGTGCAGACTTTTGACCTCCTACAAGTTAATTGTCGAAAATGTAAGCTGCTTCTAAGTATTTTCTTACTTCTGTTTTTGTATCTATGGAATAGTTGTATCAATATGGGTGGTTATGATGCTGCAGGTGCCGTAAATAATAGAGGGAATAAAATGTAAATAAAGAACTGGGAAGATCCGATATTTATTTTTATGATAATTGATATTTACAGATGTGACTGTTTATACTATCCTCTGCTTATACAAAATTCAGTTTTTAGAATTCTGTAAAAGAAAACTATGGTGCCGGCTTTGCCTGTCTGTCCGTCTGCATTTTATTCTGTCCCTCCTCAGATCTAAAAAAAAAATAAAATGAAATACTGAGGCTAGAGGGCTGCAAACTGATATTTTGATCATCCACCCTCCAATCATCAAACATACCAAATTGCAATCCTCTAGCCTCAGAATTGTTTATCTTATTTAAGGTTAAAGTTAGCCATGGGTCGTGCATCTGGCAGTGCTTCCAAAGCCATGGGACGCATGCCTACACTACCTCATCTGGTGAACAACTGAATACCTGCCAGCCATAGATTATAATTGATGGTTTTATACAACATTATACAATATGCAGATTGTGCCGAAGAAACTTTGGCACGTATTTTACTCGTCAAATATTTGGAACTCTTTGTGGCGAATAGACGAGACTTTTTTTGCTCTGAAAAAAAAAATGATAAATTTGTTTAACTATCTCTGCATTTAGTGAGTCAATCTCACCACTTGGACTTCACATGAGACTCAAATGAAATTGTGAGTCTAACAACAAAGATGGTGAAGCAGTAGAGGAATGAGCACTAGCAAATAATCTGAACATCTAACATAGTGCCAAACGCGCTCCTTTTTGCAGTGCTCGCTGGAGGAAGGGGTATAACCCAGACCAAGTGTTTGTCACTGCTCGCCAACATCATAACCTCTATAAGCCTATATCAGAACCGATCCCGAGGTCACAACATCGACCTATAATCGTCAATGCAATACCCATGGTTCAGCCTTTGAAAACCAACCCCCAGTTGGGTTTAACTACTGTAAAGCCGACTGGGAGGGATTCCAGACGAACTTAGATTCCAAGGTCGGTAGCACTGAGCCGTTGTCGCATAACTACCAAGCTTTCCAAAGTCTTGAATGGGACGTGGCCACATTCCATGAGGATGCTGTAAGGCGTTCATTCCAGGTGTTGATGACAACAGCAAATCCCTGTACTGGCATTACGTTGAAGCCTACAATGAAGACCCATTTGCTTATAACATCTTTGAACAGAGCAAACACCTACTCACCTCCCTCGGTGAAACTAGGAATGAACAATGGTAGGAAATCACATCATCTATTGAATTGACCAGAATAGTAAGAAAGCTTGGAAGATGGTTTGCAAACTGAACACAGACAGTCAGACACAGCAGTGCACTGCTAGTATAACACAGAACCAAGTAGTCGCCTTTGGCAGCTTCAACCTGGGGTGCGGACCCAGACACCCTCAAGCAGACAGCAGTTGCTTGGTATTACTCGACAGCCGAGTACTGTTCAGCAGAGTGAGCACAGTCTTCCCATGTTTACAGAAATGACCCTGAGATGAAAAAAGTGTGCAGCACCATCACTGGCATGCTAAGAGGAGCAACAAGATGAGCACCGACGTCCGAGATATCCTCGCAGCTTCACATCAGTGACTGGTCTTGGTGGACTCATGATCCAGACTTATAAACTCTCGAAGTGGAGACGTAAAGACCCCAAGAACACCATTGAAGCTCTCCCGGACATCTGCGAGAGCCTTCACCTGGGCAAAGATTTACTGAGGGGAGAATTGGTCACCCTCAGCCGAGCTCGGGCTAAGGTCGCCAAGACTGGTGACAACCTTGTTAAGTAGTGAATCAGTCGAAGAACAGACTGTCCATGTGCAAAAGACCCACAAACCATCACCCATATTCTTCACAAGTGCTCCCTTAGCGCCCACTGCACAAAGGAAAACCTTAAACTAGCTACTAAGAAACGGCTATTGAGAGCAATGCATATCAGTTGCTGCAAATTGGCTTTTAGAGATAATTATTAGTGTAATATTTCCCTGTGTGCATATATACATATATATATCATACATACATACATATATATATATATATATATATATATATATATATATATATATATATAATATATATTGCACTATTATTTATAAAAGTAATTTTACAGCAATTGACATTCATCGCTGTAAAGTGATATATAGAATTTGCATAATTAGATCTCAAACAAAATCCAAATACCCACGATTTAAAAATAACAGTGAAACACTCAAACTTAACGGTAAAAGTTAATTGCTATATTATGCTTTCTAGACACATGGAATTCAGATCTCTAAGCAACATTAACAAGATGTTTATTGGAACGTTGCTAATATCTTTGCACATAAGTAAAAATAAAAAAAAATAAAAAAGATTGGAGGGAAAAGGCACAGATCGCTGATACCCACTGACTGGATCACAAATCGTTTCGATATTCTCTTGCCCACACAACAGCGCAATAGTGACAACATTTCCGATTTCTCATGTTGCATGGAAAATTGTACATTGCTGCCTCACGTGTTAGAATTCCAAACAACACCCGAGTATTTAGCCGAGGTGGGACGCAAGAATAATGTCCATTATGTGATTTTAACGTAAACTTTATGGTAAAATTTGAGTTTCAATTTATTCCTTTGACAAAAATATGTATGGTTCATAGGCCATGCCGTTGGTAGAGGAGAAACATTCCAACAAGTGTGCTCGATGATCTTTCTCGATTTCGATTTTATTCCGTGATAAATACATGTTTTGTTCTCTTGTAAAATCAAGATATTTCAAAACTGCTATAGTCATTACAAACTTTTTTTTTGTGACAAAACCACAGGCTATAATTGCAATAATCTATGCCTCTTTAGTGTGTAGTAAGTAAAAATAAATTTATCTCTTATACAGAATGCGTGAGTGTGTGGATGGATGCCAAGTTATTAGGATTTAATCTTGGACAGGGTTGTAATACCAATGGTAACAGAAGATTGTTCTACGAAGGCGCGTGAAAACCTGTTACAGTTTACATATCCAGGCTTTATATTCGATATTTTGACCGAAACAGAAACACTGGAGGAGAAATTTCGATGAATTTCCACTCAGTACATTTCTTGTGGATAAAACTTTACGAACGCCATGAAGAAGTATAGTAATAACACGTTTTACTTTCGAGACCAACTAGATCTGACAGGAAACAACATTCGCTCTTGTTCATCTTAGTTTTGAGACAAATATGAAGTAAGTCTTGTGAATCCATCTTTCTTCTCGTGTAGATTTAATTACTTTTGGAGCTCAAACGTAGACAGATAGATATGTAAGGAGAGAGAGAGAGAGAGAGAGAGAGAGAGAGAGAGAGAGAGAGAGAGAGAGAGAGAGAGAGATATCAAATTGTATGAACTTACACAAACGTTTTGAAATATATTTGAATAGTTTGTGCGTACCTTGACGTGAAATGACATCTTGGTGTGTAAAAAAGAATGTATAAGCCAATGTTTCACACTTACATAAATTTTTCAGTTCTCAGTTAACAACCGAAATAGCAAGGGGTTCTCAGTATAAGATTGCATTTAAACTCATGCTTAATTACACCACATTCCGCCTTTCTTTCTTTTCCCCAGCTTAATTACGTGCCTGTATTATCATATTATGCTTCGCCTGTAATTACTGACTCTTCTATGTTCCCCTTCCTCCTTCTCCCTTTTCTCAACATTTGATCCCTGACGTCTTGGGAGACCATTAGCAGATGGAAAGGAATGCTGAAAGGTCTGTGTTTTGTTTACACATTTCCTAACACTAGGCAAATCTTATGTATACTTATACATTTTCATTCATTTGTTAATTGATAGATCTAAACATAATTTTTTGAAATAGAATTTAGCCAGTCCGTAGCATACTCGTCTATTACTATTTTCTTGGCATCAGTTCCTCTAACTATAGTAGATTCACATCAACCGTGCATTTGATGTCAATGTCAATCCCTTACGACGCTCCTGATTGGCTGTTGATAGCCAATCACAGGGCGGGAAACTCTCAGTCTCGCTCGAGAATTCACATAGGCAGGATGTATGTTTTCACATCTTCTGAGGGATACTTTTGAAATACGTATCCCTCAGGAGATTTGGAACACAGATCCTACCCATGTGAGCTCTCTCGAGAGGCTGAGAGTTTCCAGCCCTGTGATTAGTTTATAAACAGGCAATCAGGTTCGTCTTAAGGGACTGGCCAAGACATCAAATGCACGGTTGATGTGAATCTACTATAGTATAGACACACACTCAAAACGTCGAACTACAAGCTATCCAAATGAATGTATAGAAATTTCTGATAACATTAACCAGTGAGAAAATACGAGAGTTAGCGTTTTAGTTATATTTCCTTGAAAAAGGGAAAAGTGCGTTCATTATTCCTGACATCGAAGTCTAAAATAGAAACTTTTAAAGAAACCCAGTTTAGATTTTGTATTATTTACACGACATAATAAGAAACGAAGCGATTAAGATTTTATATTCTTATCAACGAAACAAAAAGGACTGCACAAAAACCATTTGTATCAATTATCAATTTTCCTCGAAGCTTTATGTTCGATATTTTGACCGAAATAGAAACAGAAGGAATTTGTACAACGGAACAGGAAACATTCGCTCTTGTCAATCATAGTTTTGGGACAAATGCCAGGTAAGTCTTGTTAAGTTAATTATATCTTAGTTTAACCAGACCACTGAGCTGATTAACAGCTCTCCTAGAACTGGCCCGAAGGATTAGATAATCTGACATGGCTAGGAACCTATTGGTTACCTTGCAACGGGACCTACAAACCTATTCTGAGATGCGAACCACATTATATTGAGAAATGAATTTCCAATCACCAGAAATAAATTCCTTCGATATCACGTTGGCAGAGCGTGGAATCGAACTCGCGACTACCGATTCGGTTGGCGGGCACCTAAACCACTCATCCAGTGAGGATCTGGTAAGTCTTGTGAATCCATGTTTCTTCGAATCCATCTATCTTCGCGTGTAAATTTAATTACTTTTGGAGCCCAAAGGTGGATAGATAGATAGATAAATAGAAATGTAAGGAGAGAGAGAGAGAGAGAGAGAGAGAGAGAGAGAGAGAGAGAGAGAGAGAGAGAGAGAGAGAGGATAAGGTTCGGATCCCACAATAAGCTGTAGGTCCCGTTGCTAGTTAACCAACGGGTTCCTGGCCAGGTAACAATATCTGATAAGTCGGGGCAGCCATAGGAGAGCTGTTAATCAGCTCTCAGTGGTCTAGTTAAACTTTTATATACTTACTTATAAGAGCTCCGTTTCGGTATATAGCGGTGATGATGTTTCCATAAATCTAAGACTTAGCCTAGCGCCTCAGTGGCGTTGTTGGTATGGTGTTGGCGTCCCACCTCGGTGGTCGCGAGTTCGATTCTCGGCCATTCCATTGAGGAGTGAGAGATGTGTATTTCTGATGATAGAAGTTCAGTCTCGACGTGGTTCGGAAGTCACGTAAAGCCGTTGGTTCCGTTGCTGAATAACCACTGGTTCCATGCAACGTAAAAACACCATACAAACAAATAAGACTTAGCCTATGAGATGAAATGGGGGATAAAACACGGGTGATTGACTTTTAAGGTTTTAGCTGTCATTACCTTCAAACTGCAAGATTTATACGCCGAAATACTGCACTTATATAAATATAGACAGTAAGACTTACAAGACTATTTACATACGAAACGATCGAACGACTGAAAACAATGGTAAACACAGGGATCATAAAAAGACGCAATCGAAGTAAAAAGAAATGCAGACAATTGCATAGGATTTTTTGATGTCACCGCATAACAAATGAATGAAATTAGGTAAAGAAACAGAAACGTCAGATTTAACGTCATAAGGAATTAGCAATTGGACTTAGCACTATTGTCAACATGAATGTGATACGTTAAGAACGTAGATCCACCGATGAAAACTACATTATTATATCCTGAAAAAAGAATTATTATCCTATATATCTCCCATCAATTATAATTGGAAATACCCACATAATGGACGAGCAAATGCAGACCTTTTACTATCAACCACTACTGTGTAATGACAATTACGCTACCTAATGGAATAGGCATGATCCCTAATCTGGATTTGCGCTTTTATAATGGTCGTATTAATGGACTGGGAGAAACGTGAAATGAATTTAGACTATTCATTACACGTACATACGGTATAGACTATGTCTTGATTATGACGTGTACTACATAATGATTATGTTGTGTATTGTATTATAATAATGATGCGTATTGTATTCAGGCCTCCTTTCAGTAATGTTGGACTCACCAACAACAGCTGTATATTACAGGGAAAACGTCAAGTCCATCAACAACAACAACAATGGAGTTAATAATAATAATAACGAAATAGCAGTATCAGACTATTTTAATGGATAAATCAAATTTAAAGTTTTCAAGATTTTCCGGTAAAAGATAAACGCAGGCTGGATTTATTATTATTATTATTATTATTATTATTATTATTATTATTATTATTATTATTATTATTATTATTTTTTTTTTTTTTTTTTTTTTTTTTTTTTTGCTTTATCACAGTCCTCCAATTCGACTGGGGGGCATTTATAGTGTGGGGTTCCGGGTTGCATCCTGCCTCCTTAAGAGTCCATCACTCTTCTTACTATGTGCGCCTTTTCTAGGATCACACTCTTTTGCATGAGTCCTGGAGCTACTTCAGCCTCTAGTTTTTCCAGATTCTTTTTCAGGGATCTTGGGATCGTGCCTAGTGTTCCTATGATTATGGGTACAATTTCCACTGGCATATCCCATATCCTTCTTATTTCTATTTTAAGGTCTTGATACTTATCCATTTTTTCCCTTTCTTTCTCTTCAACTCTGGTGTCTCACGGTATTGCGACATCAATGAGTGATACTTTCTTCTTGATTTTGTCAGTCAACGTCACGTCTGGTCTGTTTGCACTTATCACGCTATCTGTTCTGATACCATAGTCCCAGAGGATCTTTGCCTGATCTTTTTCTATCACTCCCTCAGGTTGGTGCTCGTACCACTTATTACTGCAAGGTAGCTGATGTTTCTTGCACAGGCTCCAGTGGAGGGCTTTTCCTACTGAATCATGCCTCTTCTTGTACTGGTTCTGTGCAAGTGCCGGACATTCGCTTGCTATGTGGTTTATGGTACTCCATTTTTTCGTTATTGCCACTTGCCTACATTATGGGCAGAGATGTTATTTCCATCTATCGTTCTTTGGATATATCTGGTTCTTAGGGCCTGATCTTGTGCTGCTGTTATCATTCCTTCAGTTTCCTTCTTTAGCTCTCCCCTCTGTAACCATTGCCATGTGTCATCACTGGCCAGTTCTTTAGTCTGTCTCATGTATTGTCCGTGCATTGGTTTGTTGTGCCATTCCTCTGTTCTATTTGTCATTCTCCTGTCTCTGTATATTTCTGGGTCTTCATCTACTTTCATCAGTCCTTCTTCCCATGCACTCTTTAGCCACTCGTCTTCACTGGTTTTCAGATATTGCCCCAGTGCTCTGTTCTCGATGTTGACGCAGTCCTCTATGCTTAGTAGACCTCTCCCTCCTTCCTTTCATGCTATGTATAGTCTGTCCGTATTTGCTCTTGGGTGTAGTGCTTTGTGTATTGTCATGGGTTTCCTAGTTTTCTGGTCTATGTTGCGGAGTTGTGCCTTCGTCCATTCCACTATTCCTGCGCTGTATCTGATTACTGGCACTGCCCATGTGTTTATGGCTTTTATCATATTTCCGGCATTGAGTTTTGACTTGAGTATCACCTTGAGTCTCTGCATATATTCTTTCCTGATCGTGTCCTTCATCTCTTGGTGTTTTATATCCCCTCCTTCCATTATTCCCAGGTATTTGTATCTTGTCTCATCTATGTGTTTGATGTTGCTCCCAACTGGGATCTTTATCCCTTCAGTTCTCGTTACTTTGCCCTTTAGTATGTTGACTAAGGCGCATTTTTCTATTCCAAACTCCATCCTGATGTCCCCAGATACAATCCTTACAGTCTGGATTAGGGTATCTATTTCCTTGATGCTCTTACCATACAGCTTGATGTTGTCCATGAACATCAGATGGTTAATTCTGTTGCCTCTTTTCTTGAGTTGGTACCCAGCATCCAAACTTCTGCAGTATTTTTGTCATGGGAATCATGGCTACTACGAAGAGTAGTGGGGACAGTGAGTCGCCCTGGAAGATTCCTCTCCTGATATTAACCCCTGCTAGTCTTATTCCAGAGCTTGTAAGGATGGTGTTTGTATCCTCTAGGTAGTTGTATAGCCTTTCGCTGATGATACCTGTTAGTAACTTCCGCATTATTGGTGCAGATGATAGGCCTGTAGTTACTGGCTATATTTCCCTTACTCTTGTCTTTCTGGATTAAGGATGTTCTTCCTGTGGTCATCCATTTGGGCGCATGGTGATTTGTTATACAATGCTGGAGTTGTTCTGCTATTCTTGGGTATAGGGCCTTGAAGTTTTTGAGCCAGTATCCATGGACTTCATCGGGACCTGGGGCTTTCCAGTTGGGCATTTTCTTTAGTTGGTGTCTGACTGTGTCTGTCGTGATGTCAGTGAATCTTTGTTTTATTCTCCCTGTTTCTTCTGCCTTGACTTCCTGGAGCCATGTTGCATGTTTGTTGTGTGATACCGGATTGCTCCATATGTTTTCCCAGAGTCTCTTACTTGGTTCAGCTTCAGGAATTTCTTGGTGGTTGTCTTCCCCTCTTAGTTGGCTGTATAGTCTTTTCTGGTTGGTTCCGAATAGTTTGTTCTGTTGGTATCCCTTATTCCTGTTCATGTATTATTATTATTATTATTATTATTATTATTATTATTATTATTATTATTATTATTATTATTATTATTATTGTTATTATATTTTTATTATTATTATTATTATTATTTTGTCCATCACAGTCATCCTATTCTATTGGGTGGTTTTTATAGTGTGGGGTTCCGTGTTACAACCTGCCTCCTAAGGAGTCCATTACTTTTCTCACTATGTGCGCTTCTGCATCAGTCCTGGAGCTACTTCAGCATTATCATTGTTATTATTATTATTATTGTTATTATTATTATTATTATTATTATTATTATTATTATTATTATTATTATTATTATTATTATTACAGTCGCTCTATTCGAATAGGGGCTGTATATAATGTGGGGTTCCAGGTTGCAACCTGCCTCCTTAGAAATCCCTCACTTTTCTTACCATATGTGATGTTTCTAGGATCACACTCTTCTGCATGAGTCCTGGAGCTACTTTAGCATTTAGCTTTTTTCCATTATATTATTATTATTATTATTATTATTATTATTATTATTATTATTATTATTGAAAAAGAAACCCACAAATTCAATTTGTAACTTGTTTACTTCTAAGTATTTACATTTAGTTTTACTCCACCACTCGAGTACTTTCAGGCCCATTCTGTGGCCCATTCTCAAGAGATGTTGGGATGTTAGCCTGGGTCAAGGCCCAGCAGTCTTCTGGCCAGAAGACTGCTGGCCTTGACCCAGGCTAACATCCCAACATCTCTTGAGAATGGGCCACAGAAGGGCCTGAAAGTACTCGAGTGTGGAGTAAAACTAAATGTAAATACTTAGAAGTAAACAAGTTACAAATTGAATTTGTGGGCTTCTTTTTCAATCTTCAGAAGAAAACTGAAAGAAGTTTTTGTTTGGTTCATTATTATTATTTATTATTATTATTATTATTATTATTATTATTATTATTATCATGAAGTAATCAGGGAATCCTTATTAGCCTACTCTGACGCCTAAAAGGATTTCGATGGTTTTGCATGAATTTTCTCTT
>NC_087201.1:30471942-30484442 GCF_015104395.2 Macrobrachium nipponense | reverse complement strand
CATGGATTTAATAAATTTTCTAAAACCTAAAGAGATTGAGGTTCAAGTATATACTATCATAAACTAATTTTATTACTTCTGGTTCTTGTAAAGCTTTATTTTTTTCCTTTTTTAAACTTAACTATCAAAGGATTACTCAGCCTCTTTCACGGTAATCATTACGGGTATTCATTCGAGATTGAGAATATTTCAAGCCATTTTGTTTATGGACCCTACTAAGAATAAGTTTGCGAATTTGAACTCTTTTGGTTTCATGTTGGGATGGAAGACTCTAGTGAAGGTATCGCCTCGAGACCACAGTACTCAATCATTGGTTGGAAACACTGAGGACTGCGGAAGTGTTGCTTTATGGCTCCAAGTTGCTTTTAATGACAAATAATTATTTCTGATTGGAACCATTTTCTGATGTACTCTCTCTCTCTCTCTCTCTCTCTCTCTCTCTCTCTCTCTCTCTCTCTCTCTCTCTGGTTTATATTTCTGAGCACTGTTGACATAAATTATATCAAATCCCTCCACTAGAATCTAAAAAAACAAAAAAACCAACATGATAAGGCCAAGGAGAATAAGTATGCAAAATATATGACTCCCCAATTGCACCTCAGTGGCTGCCTAATTATTCATGATGGATCCTTCGTCCTTCCGGGGATGGAAAACCCTCTGTTCAAATATGACGAAGCCATAACATGGTATGCGAGCAAAGCTGCGGTGACTGTTCAACAAGCAAAATAAAGGAATTTTAATCGTTATTGAAGCGATTCGGAAGTAACTGAAGATGATAACCATGAATTAAAAAAAATGAAAATAATAATTTTCACTGAGCAAGAAATCTAGCTTGGGATTGATATTAATAAAATGTAAAAAGACCCATAGTCGCAAGAGTCTTGAAATTGAGAAACGAATCCAGAGGTATGTATATGTATCGGTTCCCCTTTTCTTACGGGCTGCTCACGGAGCAAGAGCCTGTGCTGGTAACATCCCCTTTTCAATTTCTCGGGGGAATAGTACAGTCTCCCATCAGCTTGCCGTTTAGATTTATCTTGAAATATGTGTACTACATATCCATAACTGTGGATTTGTTTCCACACCGATATTCTCGATGTAAAGAGAAGTGAAATAAGAGGTAATGACGTCACAGACCCTTATAAGACTACCAATCACTGCTTCGGGCACTTTGGAAAACCACGTCGCAGCTCTCAGCCGCACATTTTAGAACTTCGTCAGCCACTCGGCCATAATAAAAAAAAAAAAGTGCAATGCAGTCAAATGACCAAAAATCACTTGCAGTCAGTCACACTTACGTTCACATCGATCCCGGGGATGTTGAAGATCCTGGTTGGGGGCTTGTCGTCTGCGATGTACCTGAAGAACTCCTTATCGTTACGGTACCACTTGATCGAGTACAGCTTGTGGTTGCTGAGGTTGAAGCAGCAGTTCAAGGTGACGTTCTCCCCCTTCTCGACGTAAGGCGGAATCTCGATACTCGTGACGGTGATCCCATCGTCTCCGTTCACTGTGAGAGAGAACGGAGAGTTATTAACGCAAAAGGAAAAAAAAAATAAGGTTAATGGACGTACAAATAAGCAAATACATCGATGCAGTCCTCCCAGCTCGCTATCAGGGTGAACGTGGAGAACGGCAGAAGGTTACAAACAAAAGTTGTCGAACAAAATTGAAATGTTTGTATGGTGTTTTTTTACGTTGCATGGAACCAGTGGTTATTCATCAACGGGACCAACGGCTTACGTGACTTCCGAACCACGTCGAGAGTGAACTTCTATCATCAGTTAAATACACATCTCTCACTCCTCAATGGAATGCCCGAGAATTGAACTCGCGGCCATCGTGGTGGCACGCCAACACCATACCGACCACGCAACTGAGGCGCTAAAAGCAAAATGGAAATAAGCCAACAAATGGACAACAAATTAGAATAACACAGAAAAGAAACATATGATTATAAATGTGACAAAACATAAGATAGATAAACAAACATGTGGACAATCAACTATTAATGAATAAATGAACAAACAAGGTAATTAACAATAATTCTAATGTATATGCTCCCCTTTTCTTAAACTGTTTAATTACTCTTCACTCAATGTTAGGATGACATGAAACAGAACGGAGGTTATAAAGGAAATGGGGTAAAAGAGCAATACATTAATGTAAGAAAAAATGAACGAAACACGAAAACCTCCCAGCCCACTTTATAGAATAAATGAATATATGAAGTAATTAAGTAATTCTCACCATTGCGCGATTATGACACGAAAAAAGGCCACCAGAAAATTTCAAAGGCAACAGAATAAACAAACAAACGGGCAATAGATTCATTGTTGGATAAACGAATTAAGAGAAATGATTAACACATGAAATAGATGCCTTGTTTTGAGTTTTCCTTCCAATGCTTCGTTACTCGCCACTCACTCTAAATATAACATGGAATACAGCAAGCTCTTGTAAATATAACAGAATAACAGATTATATATATATATATATATATATATAATATATATATATATATATATATATTATATATATATATATATATATATATATGTGTGTGTGTGTGTGTGTTTGTGTATAAACGAATGGACGATAAATTAATGAAGGAATAAATGTACAAATCAAAGAATCAACCAATGATTTTCTCATGTTTTTTTCTAAAACTGTAATTCACTCCCTTCTTGCCATTACTTCTAGACTGATAATAATGGCCATTCACGTTGGAGTTAATCTCAAAGAGACAGCGGCCAAGAGGATAAGCCTAATGAAAAAAAAAAAAAAAAACAGAATATTCATGAAATTGCTGGTCTGTGTCTGTGCTTCTCCCCTCCCCTCGCATTCTCTTCTAATGGCATGTATCTTCTATCTTTTGGCCAACCGCACCCCGACTCTTTCGTAGACTTATGTCTGGCTGTCGGGCGGATGGATATAACTGACACAACCTTTCACAACCTTGTTTCGTCCAAATGTGAGGCTGTTTTCAGCAATCTTTTGCGGGTAAATTAGTGAATATCGGCTTCACACCATCACGTCATTTATATATATGTAATTTCTGTCTGTCAGTCCTGCCAAATACTGTTTTTTAAAAAATAACAATAATAATTGAAAAACTTTCAGTGAGAATGGCACTAAAATATATTTGCAAGAAGACAAAAGCTTTAAACCTAAATCTTTAGTTCACTCGTTTTCAGCCTATTCCTACAAGGATTCAAAGTGAGAAAAATATGGAAACAGGAGGCAAACCAAACTAGGATGAAAGATATAGATGGAAATATAGAATATTCGAGAATAGGAGGCAAAATACTAAAAGCCGACCGTAAAAGAAAAAAGAAAGAAAGAAAGAAAGGAAAAAGAAAAACGCTTCGCATATAAATATGCTTTCCCTTGACCATATTTGGATTACAGTTGTATTATCACTCCTATATTCTTGTCATTGTCTGGAGTGTCTTCGTTATCCTGGTGAAATACTTTCATCACTTCACTTACTAATTGTCATACTCAGAAGACAGTAGTATTCCAAAAGTTAAGATTTTAAATTTTCACTTTGATCTGATGGACCCTTTTAAGCATGAGAGGAATGTTACTGTTAATTTGCAGAGTTGCTGGAACATGATCTCATATTGAAGGCATGATATCAGTTGGGTAGGTATTACAATACAGGCAGTCCCTGCCTTACGACAGATTCGGCTTACGCCGTTCCGAGGTTACGACGCTTTTCAATCATATTCTTCAGAAATTATTTCCAGGTTTACGACACCTGTTCCAGGGTTATGATGCTTACGACACCGATCTGGCGGGAGAAAAATGACTCCAAAAATGCAAAATAATCAATATTTGAAGTTTTTTTATGAAAATGCAATAAAAATGCAATTTACGTCGTTTTTAATACACTCAAAGCATTAAAAGTAATGTTTTCTTAGGATTTTTTTTTTATGATTTTCCGGTTTACAACGATTTTCGGCTTACAACGCGTCTCAAGAACGGAACCCCCTTCGTAAGTAATTATGCCTTACGCTTTCTCCATACTTCACGAAATTCCCATTCTGTAAATGACTGAGGTTGAAATTTTCAGCACGAGACTTTGTATTGGTAGTGTGTCGTCACGGCAACCAGAAATCAGTTTCTTCTTTTTCGTACACAAAACACATCTGAGCATTCGATGCCCGAGTTCATGAATAATTTCGTTCGCCTTTAATCCAAATTGACTGTTTCAAAAGCCTTTCAAATTATCATCTGTCTCAATCAGCATCCAGAGAACTGGCTTCATTGCTGACACTTTTATCAAGTCTTCTACGACTTGTGTTTGCAACATGCATTGCTTGCACTTATACTAGTTAACCCAAATTAACTGATTCTAAAGCTTTTCATTAACAATTGTCTGTCTCAGTCAGCATCTGGGGAAGTGGGGGATATAGTTCAGTATTCTTTTATAAACAATGCATTGCTCGCCACTCATATAACTCCTGGTAGGCTACCGAACAATTATCTTTATCTCACTCACCATCTCTTATCTCTGATTTCCAATTATGGCTTTCATCCTTGTAATGTAAGTCAGTCCAAAATAGAAGAGAGAGAGAGAAAAAAAGACGTCATTCTGCTCTGGCATCCCAAAGGTGTCATCAATACGCCTCACAGGTCCACTGTAGGCATTACCTAAGGTTCCTTGCTTCATCCTTTCGGCCACTTGCTGTAGACCCTTTCATTCATTTTACTGCACCTCCTTTCATATTCTCATTATTCCATCTTACTTTCCACCCTATACTAACAATTGTTCATGGTGCAGCTACGATGTTTTAATTCTTTAACATTTTCAAAACCTAAATTTTATATCCAATTTCATTCCATTCCAGATATGTCTTTATATTCAGTTATTCACTTCAATTTTTTTTATTTTTAATTACAAAATCAATTGTCTCTGTTAGTTATCACACCTGAAACCAAAATGTCATCGAAGATATCGTGTTGATTGCTTACTACGTATCTACTCTATGACAATGCCATTCGTGAAACAACGTCAATGTGCATTTATTTCTTAAGAATTTATTTCCAAATTACATTAAAATACTACTTTAAATTGTGTAGCCACTAAAATCAATATGAACTTTCGAAACATGATTTAAATCTACAGTTTTATCAACAAAAGGACAAATTAGAAATAAAAGCCTCCATCCGAGTGTGAGATGAAGCAAGATGTGCTTTCCGAGAGGGGCGACTGGTGGAAATATCTGTGAGCGATTCCGGTAGCAAAGTATCCTGCGGAAAAAAACAGCGCCTCGATTATGCAACATCTCTAGCGAATACTAAGCCAGATTTTCGGATTTGAAATTGTTATTTAGAAACAATGAAGGAAAAACTCAAGGCTATCATTTTCAATATCTGATTATTGTTCTCATCGGCGAAATCAACGCGAAACAAAGTTAAGGAATAACTGACAAGTTTTTAATTGCCCACAAGATCATTTTTTTCTAAATTACCTCGACGATGGAGGCTTCGTGAAGTTAGATGAGTAACTGGAAAGTGAAGAAAAGTAACGTAGCGAAGTGGTCTCATATTCTCTCTTTTATCATTCATCTGCGCTTACATCCATACTGAATGTCCTGTTGTCCTGTCTCTGTTTTTGATAACTTTTTGTCCACGAATGGCAGAAGAATGCGCATAATGAACAAAATTAATACATTCCTTTATAGTACATGTTCGTAATAAGGACTCATATGTCATCCTTTCGGTTTGATGTAGGAAATTTCAGTGCAGTGGAGGTGTCTCTTTTCGCCTTTATGGTTTTACCAGTAAAGTCAGGCATCCATCATTGTTATTCAAAGGAAACATAACAAATACAAATCCTCCTAATGCTAGAATGAAAGAATGAGCCGTATTAATATTCTCATCCGTAAACTGGAAGTATATAGTGTAATATATTTTTTGTACGAATATCAAATACAAGGAGATTGGTTTTGTCCTCTGATCTTACATGGATGAAAATAATTCAGAAGCAATAATTTCAGTTTCAATGCTTCTTTGATCTTGAATCCCCAGATCATTGTAGTATATCCTTCAATTCCTAACCGGTATAGCAATGTATTGTTAATACCTCGGTATGTTGATTAGATTGCATGGACTTAGATTTATTATATAATAATTTGTTATCTGCAAAGGCATTCCAAATAACTGTCATGATTTTCGCTCACTCGAGGAGTAAGATTACAAACTACTTTGTTGTTGTAGGTTGTTGTCCTTGTTGGGGGTAGGAAAGCCCTATGAAAAAGCCTAAAAAGTTCCGAAAAAGGTGTTTCGCTTGAGTTAAAGGTACAGAAATTTTAGGATAGGATATTTATGATTTATTAATTAGAAGAAAAAAATGTAAAAAATAAATAATGTGCTTATTAGACAGTATAGAAACATTATTTCTAATAAAAATATAGCGTATTTATTTTCATTTTCGCTGGTGAAACAACGCGCTATTTAACCGTAGGTTTTACCACGTGCACGGAATAAGCTGGAGGTCGGATCGCGCCTTGTTTTTAAATACCGGTTTTTATAGCTGAATACTTTTCAGCCCACGATGGAATGAAGACAAGACACGTTGTTTGGTTCTGCAGTAAATGTCTTCATCTCTGCCATCAAAAGGCCGTTCAGAAAGTGAGTGCTGTATAAAAATTGTAAACATGGGAGGAAAAGAATGGAAAAAGAAAATACATCTAGATCGATTTTGTACGAGAATGCAGCGAATTCATTATTTTCTCTCTTACATTTTGATTAAAACAGCCTGTTGGTTTTTCTCCGGCTCTCCCTCCTTCGGCAAAGCACATCCGTTCAAAGTTAGATAGCTGATAACAATTTTATAGAAAAATGTTTCTCCGCAATGACTGCCATCATTTTTTTTTTTTTTTATGTTGTGGCAATCCGTATATGACTGAAAACAGTTGCTCTAATAACGACTTTGAAATTCAGACTGTGTCTCACAACAAAGCAAATCTCTGCTTGCTGCAATTCCTTCGGGGCTAGAAATGAATGTCGATGTTTCTTTCCGGTTTAAGGGTATCTGCTCTTTCTTCAAAGCAATCAATTATCATCGTTATAATTTCGCCTTACGCGGGTAGTAAGCCTACAAACTACTTTGTTTTGTTATTGTTGTTTTTTGGGAGTAGGAAAGCCTAAAATAAAAGGTCGGAAAAATTCGCTTGCTCATGTAGTAAGCCTAAAAATTTGTTGTTGTTGTTGTTGTTCTTGTTCTAGTTGCTGTTGTTGTTCCTGTTTTGGGGGGGTTAGGAAAGCCCTATGGAAAAGGCCTAAAAAAAGTCTGAAAATGGTGTTTCGCGTTGCGTTATACATCCAGGAATTTTAGGATTGGATATTTATGATTTATCTATTAGGGAAAAAATGTAAAAAATGAATAATGTGCATGTTAGACGGTATAGAAATTTTTTTTCTAATAAAATATAGTGTATTTATTTTCATTTTCGTTGGTGAAACAACGCGCTATTTGACAGCCGATTTTAGCAACCGTCCCGAATAAGTTGGAGGTCGGATCACGCCTTGTTTAGCTGTAGTGTGAAAAGAACAACAACCTATTTTGTTGTAATTTTGTCTTAGATCTACTTACAACATGTTCTAAGTATGCCTGGCATCATGCTGCACAATTTCAGAAGCTGGTTTTTGAAAATAATTTCACTTAACAGCCCTTTCGTTATATTCTGCTATACTCTGGCTAAGCCTGCACTGGTGTTCTATTCATTTAATCAGGGTTTGCTTTTAGAGAACAATTTCAGTATTTCTGTATTTGTGACTTGTAAAACGTGATTCTTCATAAAATTAATTGTTAATCAGTCCAAGACTATTGGTTATATTCATGCTCAGACAATGAAATGCATTAGCTTGTACATAACTAATACCTTTTAATTGCTTTTATCCTCGTTAGAACAAAACAGTTCATCTACTGAAGTGATAACAATAAGATTAATTATTTGGAAAACTTTACGTCATATTTTAGCATTAATGTCGGTGAATTAGAAATGAATTAATCTTGCTTCAATTCCAATCCGATTTGACCGCTACTGTCTCAGTTCCCCCTTAACCACTGTCATTTTCTTTTATAATTTCTCGTTTTCTTTAAGGGTATCATTAGTCTCTGTCTTGCATATCCCCTCTGGCTTTTTATCACTCATTTTCGATATTCCCTTGAGTCTCTCTCACTTACACTGGTTCACCCGATCATTTTTATCATCCCTCCTGCACCTAGATCGAGAGTGATGTGACCCCGTGAAAGCTACGTGAACAATATATAGTCGTAGTTCAAAATTGGAAGCTCTCACAATTCAAAATTTGATATTTTATTGTAATATATTAGGGGATTGTATAAGCAAAGACTGGATCGATATGCAAATAAATAAATAAATAAACAAATGCATGACATCAGTCAGTGCAGCACAAATCAGTGTACATTCCTCAGGAAGCATCATTAAATGTCGGATGATTTTGCCAAATAATGCACTTTAACATCCTCTGGACTGTTTGGGCTAGCATGATATTGCAAATGCACACCGTATGAGGCATACATAGTATACACCACATAAATAAACACAGACACTTATATATACATACACACACACATACATATATATATGTATATATGTATATATATATATATATATATATATATATATATATATATATATATGTATATATATATATATATATATATATATATATGATACATATATATATATATATATATATATATATATATATATATATATATATATATATATATATATATATATATATATACATATATATATATATATATATATATATATATATATATATATATATATATATATATATATATATATACATATATATATATATATATATATATATATATATATATATATATATATATATATATATACATATGTATATATATACATATATATATATATATATACATATATATATATATATATATATATATATATATATATATATATATATATATATATAAATTTACATATATATATATATATATATCTATATCTATATATATATATCTATATATATATATATATATATATATAGATATATATAAGCAAATACCACAGGGAAAACAATGGTAGGCAGAAATCCAAGCGCTTTCGTCTTTACTAAGACATCAAGGAACGAATGGAATACAGTTGGAAAGAATTATCGGATATCACACGGTCACAAACCTAACAGAAACTAGAACGTATATATATATATATATATTATATATATATATATAGTATATATATATATATATATATATATATATATATATATATATTATAAGAGAACACTACATTAACATTAAACGATTTAAATATTGATTTTATGGTTTCAAATCCACGAAAGTAAGGCAAGCTAAATCGTTTAATGTTAATGTAGTGTTCTCTTATAACAATACCATTAAAGATATGCTAATTAAGAATAGTCCCGGAACAAATAACAATATCATTTACAAAATTCCTTGTAAGGATTGCCCATCGTTTTACGTTGGTCAGTCAAGTAAAAATTTATGTGTGCGTATTAAGCAGCATATGTATTCAGTTAGAACAGCCCAGACTTCAAATGCACTGTTTATCCGTCTGAGTGAAAATCTCATTGTATTAATAGGGGTGATACCTCTGTAATTACTAGATCTAATGATTATGTTTCAAGAAATTTACTGGAATCAGCAATTATACAAATCACTAATAAAAACAACCTAAATCTTAGTCCGGGATTGTACCATTTGGACCGTATATTTGTAAAATGTTTATGAAGGACCTTAAAATAAATGAACTACTAATAAAATAGTCCCACATGTATATAGTTATTATTTCTCTCTCTCTCTCTCTCTCTCTCTCTCTCTCTCTCTCTCTCTCTCTCTCTTGCTCGATATATTTATATTCTTTTTTTCATCTTTTCATTAATTTTTTGGGGTACATTTTTGTAAATTTCATGGTAATAAGTTGTATATGCCTTCTTGTGTTTTCAAAATGTATTGTTTTCTGGATGAATCATCTGTTGACCACGTGTGTATCCTCCAAGGTGTGGCTGCTTAAAATTCGCTCATCCTGCCCTCAGGCGTTTCCTCGTTTCTGTAGAGTGAAATCAACCTTATTGCTAATCTTGTAGTGTCAGTTTGGATATTATGCCTATATTGACTATGTTTTTCCTCTGTAAGATCAGTTGAGCCTAAGTAAAGGGTCGTATATATATATATATATATATATATATATATAATATAGATATATATATATATTATATATATATATATATATATATATATATATATACAGGGTGCACTATTGATCAGAAGCTTAGCTGGCGTTATGGCCCCGAACACCCATTCTTTCCTTAATGGCTCGTGTCGGGATTAAAACTGTTTCAACAATGCCATTACCTTTTATCCTTTCCATCCTTTCTCCCCACCTTGCCCTAAATGCTGCTGCTACCTTTTCACCTCAATTTATAAATTCGGAATTTTTCCACCCTTTACAAAATGAATCTGAGTTTGGCGGGCTTTTAACCTCTATCGACTATGGTATGTTATGTTGGAATATTCGTAAAATATGATTCTCCTCATTATGACCTAGCGTAAACTTCTTTGACGTAAATTTGGAGTTGATGATTTTTATCCATTATAGTTTAATATTCATATTCAAGAATCGTATAAATATCGCCATGTCCATAAATGAGAAGAAAATGGGGTTTTCTGTCTACGCCCCCAACCCAGGGCGGACACACTGGATAGCTAGAGGTGGGTGGCCGTGTCATTTCTTGCCTGCTGTCACCCGAAGAAAGACTAACGAGAGCAGATCCTCTCGGATATTATTATTATTATAGATTATTAATCAGGATACTACATTAAAAAGAGTAAACTAATAATCAGCTACTCGGTAAATAAATCAACTTCGTTCACCCATCGATTTTCCTTCTCTCCTGTAAATATGTTCCTCACTGGACGAGTGGGTTGTGTACTTGCCTATCAATCTGGTAGCCCAAGTTCGCCCCCTTGTTGTTGCCAATGCGGAACAAGAGGAATTTATTTCTGGTGATTAAAACTTAATATTTTTTGCTATAATGTGGTTTGATTCACTCCACTTGCTTCACAAATCCTCAAACTTGTGATTTACTTCTTAAATAGGCTTCCCTGGGCTGTATTTTCGTCACAACTGAGATGTCTCATAAGAGGTGTCCATGTATCAATATCGCATACGTTGTTAGCGGTTAAAGCATTACAGTAACTTGTCCCACTGTTCTCATCTTTTTCTCAAATCAATATTCCAATCAAACACCTTAAACTTTCAATCAATCTACATTTATCAATCCAACTACACTGACAGCCTTCTCTGAGTTCTGAATTTTCATCTCTTATACGCTTAACTTTGTGAATTAACAAAAGAAGTTCCTTTTTGGCTTACTCACCGGGCTAATCCTGTAATACCTGTTGCATTTGCCCAGAGACTGCAAATCAGCACACTGTTACCACCAAAGTCATGGTACAGCAGCCATCTACTGTACTTTTTCCAGTCATGTTTGTCACTGTTTCCACAGCAATTTTTTTTACATAGGAAAAGTCATACATAAAAAAATAAATTAAAAAAACGAGAGAATTTTAGGTACGACCCATTAACTATGCCTTCACAAATATCCCTTTTTTTGCAAATACAAAATAATATCGAGGAATTCTTGGGAACTCCATAACGTTTTACGATCTTCCACAATAAAATTCATGAAACAATATAAATTACTTTTCGAAGATATACAAGACACAAACAAAGTGGCATGGTGTTCTCATTGCTATGCAGCCTTAGATAACTAACAGTGGGTTTCTGATTATTTTATCCTCCCCAGCACAATATCAACGACTATTCAACGTGGTTTGGTAAAAGGCCACGATAATATACGAGTATTTTCGTTAACGTTCGATGACTCTTATACCTAATGCCTACATTATAGTAATGAAATACTGATTTTTCTTATCAGAAACTCACCATTGTTGTTCGTACTTCCAGGACAGGATAGACTTTAGAACTTTTGCTGGCAAGGCACTGCTGGAAATCACAGGGAACGGTGAAACCACACACACACAACACACACACACACACACACACACACACACACATATATATATATATATATATATATATATATATATATACATATATATATATATATATATATATATATATATATATATATAATATATATAATATATATATATATATATATATATATATAATATATATATATATATATATATAATGTGTGTATGTGCGTGTGTGTGTGAGTGTGTGTTCATATAACTGTATGTGCAGGTGTGTTTCTAAAACCTACTCAGTAGATTACATTTGTCATATGTCATACATTTTGTAGCTCGTCCAGTTATGTGAAAAAAAAACTCTAAAATCTTTATTAAGATAAATGGATTTCCAAAAGGTAAAACTTTTTTTTTATTTCTTATATACAATACTGCTATTGAACTGTAACTG
>NC_087201.1:30451942-30464442 GCF_015104395.2 Macrobrachium nipponense | reverse complement strand
GAAAAGTCAACTTCAGGTACACTGAGGTCTCTAAAAGCCAGGAGGGGTCAGAAGCTCGCAGACAAATTACTTGTGTTTTATGGAAAGGGGAACAGAGGGCCATCCGAATAGCCTAGATCTTATCACGTAAACGACCTGTGAGGGGGAAAACCTGAGGCTTCACTCTGTATAAACGGAATGCACAGGTGGAAGGACACTGCAAATGAAACGGCTTATCGTTACCCACTGATATCTAGCAAGACAAGGTATAAACTTACAAGAGATAGTTTCTGGACAATTCTTTTAAATATATGCTTCAGTTTCACGATATATATGTGCGTTCTCTTGACACATTCCTTTAAATGTATACTTCTGTTTCATGATATATATGAGCATGTGTAAATTAGACAAATTTTTACTCTTATATACAGTCAGTTGCCGGGTTACGGTGGGGGTTCCATCCCCAGCATGGAGCTGCAAGTCGAAAATCGCCTTAAACCGAATCACCATAATAAACTTCCGTTTTTAGATATTTTAATCATTCGAACTCCTCAAGGTTTTAATACCAGTATTTTTAGGAAAAAGTCATTTACAGGTCAAGGTACGAACTTTTACTGCAATTGCTCTTTCACGTTTAAATCAAATAGTATTTCCACACTGTTGCACCGTGCCTATATGTTATCCTCTACCTGGCACAACTTTCACAAGGAAATTTTGTTTTTATTTCAAATTTTCAAAAATAATTCGTACCCTCACTTCTTATTCAACAAGTATGTTTGTTTGTTTGTTTGTTTGTATGGTGCTTTTACGTTGCACGGAACCAGTGGTTATTCAGCAACGGGACCAACTGCTTTACGTGACTTCCGAACCACGTTGAGAGTGAACTTTTATCACCAGGAATACACATCTCTGACCCCTCAGTGGATCAACAAGTAAGTAAATAGCTTTTTTGGATAATAGATTCCAACCCCGTCTGTCCATGCCTAATGTCCCTAAATTGCTCGTGTAATCCTCCATTCCTCTTGTGCATTCGAAATAAATTCAAGCAATCACTACAAAATCCAATTCGCAGTACATTTGAACTATAGATATCAGATTATGTTCGAAAAATCCAATTCGCAGTACATTTCCAGCTCTAGATATCAGATTATGTTCGAAAAATCCTAAGACAATTGGGTCATTATTTCACCATATGGATAGGCTTCCCGCCTTGATGTGGTCTCTGGTGGTTTATTGTTTCACTTGCCCAAAATGTAAAGTTAGGAAATATATCGATGCCACTAAGAGATTGCTCAAAATCAGAACTGATTCTCTTCTTGGAATTAGTTAATTAAAAACAAAAGAATTTTATAATCTAAGAGATCACTGTAAGAAATGCAGAATATCTTATGAAGATTTTAATAGTATCGCCCAAGCACCCAATGACCACTCTCTCTCCATCCTGGAATCTTTAACTATCAAGCAGCTTGTCCCTTCCCTACAAAGCCATACCTCCTCCACTATTTTATATATAGCCTAAGTTGACGTCGACCTCATGAAAACTGAGATGTCACTCAGTTCTTAGCTCAGATAGAATTAGGTACCAATACGTTCCAACATCATTTATATATATATTTTTTTAAGTTTTTTCAATATTAGGTTTTCAATATTTTAAACATTGTCTTCGGTTCGTTTTTGTTCTTTTCTTGATTAAGCTTCATGTTTTAGACTTTGCGAGTTTTTTTTTTTTTAACTGAGTCCATTTTTAATTTTTATTCTTTGAAATCTTACAGCCCTGAAGATGAGACTTGTGGTCTCGAAAATTTGGCCAATAAATTAATACGATGCTACGATGACCTTTTCGCTATTTTATTACTGCTATATATATATATATATATATATATATATATATATATATATATATATATATATATATATATATATGTATATAATCTATATTCTATATATATATATATATTTATATGTATAAATATAAATATATACATATATATATATATATATATATATATATATATATATAATATATATGTACTATAATATATATAATATATATATATATATATATTATATTATATATATATATATATATATATATATTTTATTTTTTTTTTTTAATATATATATATATTTATATATATATATATATATATATATATATATATATATATATATATATATATAATATATATATATATATATATATATAGATATATATATATAAATATATTTATATATTTTATATATATATATATATATATATATATATATATATATATATATATATATTTATATATATATATATCATATATATATATATATATATATATATATATATATATATATATATATATATATATATATACCGCTATATATATACACACATACACACATCCCACACACACACACACACACACACACACACACACACACATATATATTATATATATATATATATATATATATATATATATATATATATATATATATATGTATATATATATATGTATGTATGTATGTATGTATGTGTGAGTAACATGAAACTCCTTGTTTTCTTTTATGTGAACGCAGCTGAGAAAGAAAACAAAGTACTTAGTCCAGGGGGCGAGAAAGGGTTTTACATATCAAGGCAGAAAAGAGGATTTGGGATCTCTTGTGAAAACGAATTGGGGAACACAGTTTAAAACAAAGTATTTCTCTCTCACGATATCGGAATGATATTTGGCTCTGAAAGATACTTGTGATGTAAAATTCACAAAGAATGAAAAGAACATTCTTCTTAATGAGCCATTTTGTCAATTCTCTTTAGCATAACCGTGAATATTGATGTTTCTTACAGGCATTTCTCAAGTCCCTCTGTTATTAAACGCTGAAAATATGAATAATCCCAAAGCAATGATATATGGAGCAATAAAGCTCGATTAGTTACGACCATCAATGATAAGTTTATAAAGAAAAACTTGTAACTCGAATCACTTAAAATTCCGAGAAGAAGAAGAAGAAGAAGAAGAAGAAGAAGAAGAAAGAAGAAGAAGAAGTACATTAGAGGTAAGCCTGGAGGAGCCTCCGTAAGAAGTATTAGGATCTCTCTGAGAAAAAAAGAAAAAAAAAAAAAACTCTTCGAGAGGATAACGTTTAAAAGGACAGACAGGTCTCGAGGAATTACTGTTAGGTACTTTGGAAGGACACTGCTTTGCATGGTGTAAGGTTCCCTGAAGAATATGCCTGTAAGATAGATGCTGAATGATCCGCAGTGGGAGATAAAAGATTATGAAGGTATTAATAACTTATAAAAATCTTATATTCTCCAGATTCTAAGAGGAACTAAGTAGGAACAATAAAAACCTAAATTCTACAGATTCCCAAAGAGTAAGAACAATCTTCCAAAATAAACATTTTCAAAATATGAGTCCCTTTAGACTATAGTTGCCTTGAATACCAGATTATACAAGCATTCACAGTGAAAATAATTCTATGCTGAAAAACACAATAACTTGACGGAGGAGATAAGAATGGAAAATTTTAGTGTTAATATATTACTTGAAGATTATTCCCTACAGATCACGATCACTTAAAAGTCTGAAAAGTTTTTAAGGCCGTTTTAGAGAAACTCATTGGGAGTATAACGTTTAAAAAGACAGGTTTCGAGAAAATACTGCTCGGTACTTTTAGGAGACATTGCTTTGAACGGAAAAAAGATTTTCTGGAGGATGTACTTGAAAGCTAAAGGAATGATTTACGAAAGCTAAAGGAATGACTTACACCTTTAGAAGTGTTCTCACAAGAAGACGGTAAAAGTCTCAGGGCTCAAAAACTACATATCAACAAATAATTCTAGGTTAGAACAAAAGAGCTAAGCCAGAACAATTTGACATGGAACTTTCATCCATGTCTTTGTGAGGTCCAGTGTTCCGTCTGTTGAGGATATAAACGCAAATCTTTCAGACTTCTGTTGACGTTTATAAATTGAGTATCGTGTAACGAACCTTCGTGAGACGAAACACGTGAACGTTTCCTGTACAGAAAGATACCATAAATATATTTTCTTTTTATATTTCATTACTTAAATTACACCACCTCACAAGGTAGCGAAAATTACACCCTCCGTTAGGCTAGTGGTGTGCAATTCATATTTTAAATTCATTGATTTTACTGTTGTATAATCAATAAATTGGTGACCAGATCTGTTCAAAAAGATGGAAATTCTTTCTTGTCAACTCATAAAAAACTATGCTTTTAAACTGATGGACAATGCGGAGTGACATAGCCTTTTTAAAACTAATAAAAGAAAAAGAACCACTCCCGTGAACTTTTGCTAACTTAAAAACTTATTGAGAGAAAGTCGATGTAAGAAATGATTCGTTTTTCATTTCAATCGACTGGTCTAACTACTCTTCATATAGCACCTTCCTCCGAACAGGCATTGACGATTCATGAATTTGCTATGAAAGCAGTTGCAATCTTTCATTGCATAATAGGATTCTGATAAAGTAATGCTCTTTCACGTAGGCCATTGTGGCTGAAGTATTTGGCAGCTTTTAACAGCAGAATGCTAAATACACTGCCGTTGCAGATGACAATAATCCAATAAGTATTGTTATGCAACACATTTTTCTTGAGTTACATATGTACAACTATAATGTAAGTATAGGCCTGTATAATACAATATAAGTATTTTCGTAATTAATTCATTAAAAATGAAACAGCCTTACAGACATGTATACATTCATTCACACTCACACACCAAAACGCACATAATTATGTGTGTATATATATATATATATATATATATATATATATATATATATATATATATAATATATATATATATATATATATACACACACACACCAACACACACACACACACACACACATATATATTATATATATATATATATATATATAATATAGATATATATATTATATATATGTGTGTGTGTGTGTGTGTGTGTGTGTGTGTATGTGTGTGTGTTGTGTGTGACTGGGTGCCTTTACATTAACTAGGTGTTTTCATAGGAATCAAAGAAAACTCCTCTACAAAGATCATGAACAATCAAAGGAAGAAGCAGTGCATTCCAATATCATAGATTATTATACATCCGATCAAACGTTTACAAAGACTCATAAAGAGATAAAGTACTAAACGAACTTAAAAATAAATACATATACAATCTGGTTTTAAAAGTTGGCGTGATATTGTGTTCTCTCTCTCTCTCTCTCTCTCTCTCTTCACTAATAGCATTGATTCACCTCTGTTAATGAATATTTATGATATTTATTTTATTTCCCTTTGCATTCGTTGGTATTCACTGGAAATAACTGCGAGGGAGAATTGTCTATTTTGGTCTCGGGATTTTATGACTTTTCTGTTTGCGTTGAATTGTTAAAGTACAACAAATGCGAATGTAATACGGTTTAGTTGCTCATTTCGTTATGAAGTGCATAAACAGTAAGTCCAGCAGGCGAACAAGTTACGTTTAGCGGATTGGCTAATGAGAGAAGCTAATTGGGGACCTCTAATAAGACGATTCTGCTAACCGTAGAACGTAATAACTTGCACATTCAGCCAGTAAACATTAATTGCGCGTGTCTCCGTGTGTGAGCAAAGGCTGGTGCATGTGGTTTATAATTCTGGGGTCGTAAAATGGAAGAGCATAGTGAGACCGAGATGGGGCTGCATTAACGGATGACAGAAGTGTCAGAAGCAAAGACTCTCCATTTTTTGGTGGGGAATAGTGCCGGAGTATTGCCAGAGGAGGAGGCGAGGTTATATACCGAACGTGAAATGTGGGGAAGGCGTAAGAGTCACGACAAAATAGGTTGTCGTTGGTATACTTATTTCATTCTCTTATCTGTTACGAACGGAACTTGAACCACCTCGACGAGATTTTATATTGAAAGTGCAACAGTAATGCGTGACACCATTCTCTTTCTACCTGCGATGGAATCATTTCTAATGCTACGACATTGATTGGGGTAAAGAGGCAGGCACACACACTCACACACACCACACACACACACACGCACATGCACACACACACGCACACACACACACACACACACACATATATATATATATATATATATATATATATATATATATATATATATATATATATATTTATATATATACATACATATATATATATATATATATAATATATATATATATATATATATATATATATATATATATATGTGTGTGTGTGTGTGTGTGTGTGTGTGTGTGTGTACTATAAGTTCCACAGCTGCCACCACTAATAACGAGATTCTAAAATCTCGTTCTTCTCTTTTAAAAGGTAGCGATGGATCGTGCACCTAAGGCAACTGGTAACACACTCACCCCTCTCTCTCTCTCCACATCGCACCTCCCCCCATTACCTAAGGCAATTGAATCAGAAACATGAGCTTATGAAAAATAATATTCATTTAAGAACAAAGCATTAAATGAATGATTGAACTCAGATAACCCATTCCATATTCCTACTCCAATAATCCAATATTATCTTAGTCACAAAAACTGGGCAAGTCATAATACAGTACACCATAGTAATTAAGTCAGTTCCCCTTTCTCCAGATCAATTCCCCTTTCTCCAGAATTGCCTGTTAGAAGACAGGAGAACACCCCGATAAGCACAAGATTATAATCAAAGATCATATCAAATAAAACATCTCTGAAATAAATATTCAAATACAATCCAGCCACAACTTTGGCCAAAATATATATGCTTACCCATTCAACACAGTATGCACAATCAATTTATAACAGAAGTACTGTCTGAAGAAGCAATCTTGGCTTCTGCCTCTCTTGTACAGATCTATCTCCATGGTATTACTACATCTCATTATGTAGGGAAAAGCTCGCACACACGCACGAACTCACACCCGTTGTCCACACCCAAGAACTGCCTAGAACTAGACTCATAAGTCACCTCTGCTATCACCTGTAGCAACAGGACATGCACAAATCTGCTAAGACAGCAATTTTTATATTGACCACACCAAAAAGACACATCAGCATTCCCAAAGCTCGTCACCTCGAACACTCTGTCTCTAAGGGAAGTTAAACTGCTGACTTATCTACATTCTAAGAAACTCATAGCACATCACATTACAATGGCATATTAAAATATTATCTTAATCTATTCCCCTCTTATGTAACAGATATATACATATATATATATATATATATATATATATGTATATATATATATAGAGAGATATATATAGATATATTATGATAGATATATAAATAATATATATATGTATATATTATTCACACACACACGCACATATATATATATATATATATATATATATATATATATATATATATATATATATATATATATATATATATATATATATATATATATTTATATATGTATATTATATATATATATATATATATATATATATATATATATATATATGTATGTATATATATATATATATATATATATATATATATATATATATATATATATATATATATATATATACACATAGGGAGGGGGTCGGTAGAAAATTACGTTTGCTTTTTGAATTGCTTTCTCAATTATATGGTCAGGATACGTAATTTTCTACCGACCCCCTAAAGACAAGACCAGAGACACACCCAACAATAAAATAAAAATTCCCCACCTGGAGACGATTAAGAGAGTAACTCACACCCTTGGGAAAATCCAACCCTTTTGCATTTACCTACCCAAATACCTTAGCCAAATCCCTGATTAACGTCCAACAAAAGACATCGCCCAAAGACTCGGGGGTATATGAGATCCCATGCCAGGACTGTGACCAATCTTACATCGGATTTACAGGTAAATCACTTCCCCAGAGATTAATACAACACAAACGGTCAGTTAGGTATGGACAACAGAACTCGGCTATTTTCATCATATAAATGAACATAACCATAGAATAAACTGGAATATGTCACGTGTAATTTATAGCAGCAACTGCCGGTACAAGAGTCAAATGATGGAATCGGCCTATAAAAGAGAAGCAGGTAATGAACATCTCAAAAGGGAATTGGACATCAGACATCGTCGACGCAGTGTTCATTCAACCAACGCTTAAGAAGATTAAAGGAAGATTATCAGCGGGGGTGACCTAAATTGGCTTACTTGTGGACGAATCTCTTGGTATAAATACCACCTTTTCTGTAAACTTTTCTCATTCATACCTGAAGAGAGAGACAGCAGTCTCTGAAATATAGTACTTTTCTCTCTACATTTTGGTGTTTTTATGGGCTCCTTTTATTAGATGGAATTCTGTTGTTACAGAACACCTTTACCAGTCATATATATATATATATATATATATATATATATATAGATATATATATATATATATATATATATATATATATATATATACATATAGATGTATAAATCAAAATATATTCTTGCGCATGGATTCTCCTTAAACACATTGCACCTGAGAAACTTTTGTATAAAACGTTCTCAAATTCTCGGAAATCATTTGCAACTGAATTTTAATGTATCTTTAAGAGCTACGGCTACTCCAAATACGCTTATCGCTATAATGCTTGAACCAGGGATGATAAATACGTGGATTTGTAAACTGAAAGAGATTTACATTTATATATCTATCGTAACATGGGTGGTTACGTGATATCTCACTTTAAGTGCGTGGGTTCCGATATCATTTGGTTTTCATGTAGCTCCCTGGTGGTTTGTGTTGATATTCATATATTTATATATATATATATAATATATATATATATATATATATATTATATATATATATATATATATATATATATATATATATATATATATATATATATATATATGTATGTAGTATGTGTGTGTGTGTGTATTAATCATCATCAGCCGTTTTTACTCCACTGCAGAACAAGGGCCTCAGACATGTCCTTCTACTCCCATCTGTTTATGGTCTTTCTGTGCCATTCTATACCGGCAAATTTTTCTCTTTCTATATACATGTATGTGTAATATATACGTATATGTAATATACAGAGAGAGAGAGAGAGAGAGAGTGAGAGAGAGATCTTTTCTTATGTTCTCATCAGTTCACCATTTTTTTAAAATTCTTTTTTCAATCTTCGAAGATTTCTTTTGGAAGTTAAGAGGAATCTCGGACGCGATTCGCTCATTACGTCTTCATTATTTATTCACTTAATTAAAACTTGTGTGCGAAGTGCGGTAGGGCAAAGCATTAATGAAATAGCATCGCAAAAGGATTAATTACTTGATAAGAAGATGCTCCTTCTTTTAATATCCTCACTCGCGATTATGCCACGCGTTTCGGTTGTTGTTTATCTGGCTGCTGTCATGTGCAGCTTGGCGCGATAAGTCACAGGATATGCTCTTGTACGTCTGTGTGTGTGTCTGTGTGTGTGTCCTGATACTCTCTGGTATCTGATAACATATCTGACGACTCAAGATCTCCACTTAATTCCGTTAATGAAAGTTTAAGCCTCAGAAAAGAACGTCTCCGACTTCACCGTCCTAATCCCAGAACTACTGGTTGGAGAGATTTCTAATCTCAGTCTGCAATGTGAATTAGATAAATTTATAAATGAAAAGGTCGCTATTCATTTCAGCAACCTCGAAAACTATGGAACAGACTCAAATCTCAGTCATTTTTGGCATTTTACATTTCACCCGTTCTAACCCTATCTTCCTACTGGGGGCTGAACTAGGACTTAAAGGTCATTGGCAGTGTCACTATTCATCTCAGCGACCTCGAAAGCTATGGATTAGACACAAATCTCTGTAATTTTTTACATTTTATATTTCATCCCTTCTCAAACCCTCATTCCTTATTAGGGGCTGAACTAGGGCTTAACGGGGATCGGCAGTGTCACTATTCATTTCAGCTACCTTGAAAACTATGGATCAGATACATTTTATATTTCCCCCCCTCTCAACCTACCTTCCTATTGGTGGCTGAACTTGGACTTAAAGGGCATTGGGAGTGTCACAATTTATCTTAGCGACCTTGGAAACTATGCATTAGACTCTAATATCTGTCTTTTTAGTTATTATTACATGTTAGCCATTCCCACCCCCAACACCCTTCAGGGCCAGTGATGTCTTACCCTTACAATATTCTTCCCCAAACAATTTCTATTGGGGCTGAACTTGGACTTGAAGGGTATCCAGAGTGTCACTGTTCATCTCAGCAGTGGCATCCAGAACTATAGATTATACACTAATATCTATCGTTTTCTGTTAATTTTACTTGTCACACCTTTCCCACCCCCACCCCTTATGGTGCCAGTGATGTCTTACCCCAAAGGTATTCTTTCCCAAACAGTAAGTCATACGTATGCCAAGTTTGGTTGAAATTGTTCAATGCGTTTCAGAGTTATGGTGGAACATACACACACATCCGTACATACATACATCTGTTTATATTCCATGGAATTCAAAACCACAAGAACGGAAATGCTTAAGTCACGTGCAGTTGCAATATATTGAACAGTTGCATTATTACTTAACATAGGAACAGCTTTAAATTTGTCAGTTTTGTTTATACATATTTCGTTCATTCTTAAGGAAAAGCGTTGCTACATACACAACAAAGCAGCCAAATGACAGCTGCAATTAAATGATTGTCAGAAGGATTAAATCTAATTAAAAGATTTCTTGGTTACTGTTCCTCCCTCCTCCCTTTCGCAGCCTATTAGTATTTGTGTTAATGGTTTTATTAGCAGTAATTGTGACAAGTAGCAATAGCTTTACAAATCGTACTTCTACTTTTATTCTGCAGTAGCCTTAGAAAAATCTGTAACCACAGCTTTACAAACCGTACGTCTAGTTTTATTCAGCATGTAGCCTCAGACATATCTGCAATAACCACCCTCATTGCTTAAAGCAATAAAGGATATTTTGCTTCTTTTTGGGTTATTTCCAGTAATAATAGTAACAGTGGCAACATACCAGTCATTTCAACAACAACAACATTGCCTTTGTCAACACACAGAGGAAACTGGAAGATGCATTCCAATGACAGTCATACTTCTTCTATTTCCGGATACATAACGCTTGACCATGGCTGAGGCTACGGAAGATCATTATTATCTCCGTCACACGTGAGGCATATAGTAGTCGACCCAATAGGAGCATTTAGGGGGAAGGCCCCGGGGTTCAGTGGTAAACGGAAGTTGCTTCTTTTACGACTCCCAAGTGAAGAAGCTCCTGTCGCTGGGCCAGTTGCTTAATCCGTTCCAGATTCTTGTTACGCAGCGGAGCGTTCCAGAGGTTCTATTGGCGCTGTGGGATTCTCTTTCTCTCTTCTTCATTCGAATTCTATTTACTTTTCGCATCTTCTTTAGTGAAGCCGCTGGTGATCATGGTTGGGTTTCAAGTAACATATCTATAACTTTATTGTTTTTGAAACATGATTTCGGAGCGTGGTTAAAGTCCATTTTTTTTTAGCTAGAAATTTCTTTAATTGCTTTGATTAGGCTTCAATAAAAGTCATTCATGTCTTTGTCCCTATGACAGATAGAAAGAGACAGAGTGAGATATACCAGTTTGTTTATCCGTAATACCTGCACCCTCGTTTAGACCATAAAGCATAGTTCTTATTCAAGGGATATTTAGCTTTTTCTTCTGAACAGTCACCAGTTATAATCTTTCATTCTACGAAGTGCTCCACGTCTGTACTTCTCATAAACATTTTCTTTCTGTTAGAGTAGTGACCTAAGGACCCTTTTTTTTTTTTCTTTTTTTTAGTTAAAAGGGGAAAAATAGTCTGAAATTCCAGTGTCTTTTTTTAGCCATGGCGTTTTAGTACAACTCAATCGTCGAGTCATACTTTCAGTCAACAATCTCAAGGACTCCAGTACGTCTGATCAAAGTACGATGCCGTCCTCAAATTCCGTACTCAACAAAGGAAGTTTGTGATCTGTGATATATTTTTTATTTATTTTGCCGCAGGAGTAGGAGGAAGGGGGTACCAATGCACGTTAATTGTTATCTATTCCGTACCAATTGTCGAAATCTGACCCAGTTAAGATCTTGCTCTGATCACTCCTGCCACTAATCTACTAATCAAACCTCCAATATATTGTTTTATATTTCAGGACTCTCCTCAAGTCCCACTTACTCAGGAACCTTGAATATACACATTTCCTCGGTCAGATTAATTTTAACGTTTCTTCAGTGTAACATCTATCAGACTTCTCTTATTTGTGTGAATTGAATGTCATCATTCCGGTACTTCTGAAGGATTTGGGGGAATCTGACAAAATACTTTGTTAGCTAAGCCTTTTGCGAATGGCTCTACTCCTTACTGTGAAGCCGTTTTCTTGCTTTATTTTACTGCCATTGACTGCTATTGAGCAGAATAAATATTCTGACGAGTCAGTTTATCTCTTTTGGTGTTCCTCGATTGAGTTTTCTAATTCCCTCCTCTACGAATCTTTACCAAATGGCAATATCTAGTTCGCTTCTTTTCCTGTTGATGCTTTTTATTTTACAACTGCCATCAATCAAATGCAATACAACTTTGCATCATAAC
>NC_087201.1:30424442-30444442 GCF_015104395.2 Macrobrachium nipponense | reverse complement strand
TTTTGGCCATTTTGAAGTACATAAACTGTATTTCATTTCAGCAAGTGAAAGTTAGTGAAGTGAAAGTGTTCATTTTCCTGTGAAATATGCATTTTTTTTTTATTAATGCCTGCCTTTAAAAAACTAGGCTTACTACCGCAACTCTTTATAATACTTTATGTACTGCATTGGTATAAATCTCTCCTTTCTGGTAGAGATTTTCCAAGTATAAGCATTGCGTTAACACAAAGGATGATTTACTTGGACCTAATTTCGGTTTTACATAAATTTATTAACGATCGGCAAAATCAAATCTACTGCCAAAGCTCTTTCATGGTGCACTTTCGGTTCTTCATGGTTAGTATGATCAATAATTCAATATACCGCCAACGATACTATGCTATTTTCATATGCAAAAGTTGCAGTCAAGTTGTTTTCTCCATAAGACTAATGGGGAAATGTGTTACGCACAAAGAGTGTATAAATATAGCAGCCCGCGGCCGTAGTTGAAACTAATTACACTGATATTTATACCTACTGTTGACAGTAAAATCAGCGACAAAAATAAATGGACGGTGTGGAACCTCATCCAGGGAAAATTATTGGTCGTCGATAAATAAAAAACAGGTACTTTTGTTTCGGGGGAAACTGATTCGTTTCTTTCATTGACATAGCTGTGTGTGTGTGTGTGTGTGTGGGGGGGAATATGTTCTGGGAGCAGAGCAATGTGTCCGTTAGTTATTTTGTAAAGGGTATGAAGCGACGTAAAAAATATTGTTGCGGCTATACACGTACATACTTTTGTAGTGGATGTTTTACATACATATATATATAATATATATATATATATATATAATATATATGTATATTATATATATATATATATATTATCTATATATATATATATATATATATATATATATATAATATATATACATGTATATATATATATAATATTATATATATATATATATATATATATATATATATATATTATATATATATATTTAACGTTTTTTAAAATTGTTTAATACAAATGTATCCCTCACATATAATAACGCAAAAAAATGCTTATAAAAAATAGCCCCTGAAAAGACAGCAATATTGTATCCAAAATTGGCTTGTGATTTATTTATTTTACTTAGGTCATACCATTAAGGAATTGAACACCGGATTAAAACAACACAAATACTCAGTAGAACAGGTCAGGCAAATAATGCTTTATATTTACATTTAAGCAAAAAGTCCCGCAGAATACATTGGACGCGAAGCCAAATATTGTCGTTGTAACGAAACTATTTCAAGGATCTTGTGAGAATCTGCTTTGATTCAGTTAACCTGAGTGAATAATTTTAATGTAAGTCAAGGATTATTTTCTTTTGACCCGGTCATAAAACATATATGTTCCAGAAGGAACTGAAGGATAGAATAAAGAGAATTACCAATAAGTAGATTTTAGATTTTAATCTTTTTTGTTGACCGTTTCAATGACCTCCCAACCGTTTTGTATTTCCTTGTGATTTGCTTCTGTATAACTTTAGCTGCTGTGACCATCATGTCTTGGTAATAAGACGTGAGTAATGAGAATCTCCAGTGTTTCAATTTTCCATTTGTGGCTGTAAACTTCGGTTCGTCATCAATCATCGCGCGTTCTTTATTTTCCCCGTGATTTACAATTTAAAGTATTATCATTATAATATTTATACATGATATCATACCTATATGCTATATAAATATACCGTTAGTATAGAACTAATATTATATGGTAATTACAATACATATATAATATATTATAGTATAGTAGTATACATATTATATAACTACACTCAATAATGCATATTATATATCAAGCTATAATTACTAGCTAATATACTAGAAGTTTTTGATCGGGCAAATACAGTGAGACTTTTTTATTGAGAGAGAGAGAGAGAGAGAGAGAGAGAGAGAGAGAGAGAGAGAGAGAGAGGTATAATTTTTTTTCTTTTCACACAGATTTATTCTAATTGATAAGCCCGCATAATCCGCCTCTTAGTATTCATTAGGGCTGAATTCCGTAGAAAGAAAGACTGGGCCGATTATCGACCCTGATCCCTGTAGAGTGTGTATTTGTAGCCTGTTCGATTAGAGCTAATCACATTCTACCAAAAAAAAAAAATACGTAATGATTCTGTAATTGTGTTTGGGAAGGGCAAGGCATGTACAGTAATTGTCTGGCATATATCTCTAATTCTGAGAAATGCCGCTCAAACGCAAAACCTTCATTTCTTTTGCGATTTTGTCACTGGCGATACTCAAAATATAAGAATGATAATTGACGCAGATAAACGTGACCTTTTCTTATTTTCTTCGTTCATGATTGCCCATCTCAGCATTTTAGTATTTACACGCGCCTATAAGTTTCTTTTTTCTTTATAGTGGCGAAGATTGTTTACGCACTCTAGTTCGTGCTCAATGTCGTTACTATATTCAGACCGTGTTACAAAGGAAAGACGTACGTGAGATGAAGAGTTATACTATCATTCAACGAATTAGTGAGCGCGATTTCTGGTAAGTCTGACAGAACGAACGCTGTGTTCATCTCTGAAGTATAGTGCCAGAGAAGGACTTACAGGACGTATATTATATATATTATATATATATATATATATATATATATATATATATATATATATATATATATATATATATATATATATATATATATATATATATATATATATATATATATATATATATACATATAGTCTTAAGCCTCACATATCGTCTGAGGATAGGAAACAGGAGAGGATTTATAATGGAATCTAAAATTTGTCACTAAGAAAGACTCCCAGGGAAATGGAAAGTACTCTTTCTTTTCTCTCCACTTTGAAAAGTTGCCATGGGTGTGAACACCTTCCGAAAATCACACGGGATCTTTCCTCTTAAGAGGTTTACACGACGGATACCTTACAACCGCTGATATTCAATGCGTAGTATCTGCTTTGAAGACTGCGATTAATGAATCCATCTAGAAATTACACTGTGCACAAATTCTGCGAAATGTAATCTGTTAGAAACCTACCCGAGTCGGAAAGAAGTGGGAGGTAAGGTATTAGTATATACCTGTTTCTATATCTTTCAAAACATTCGCTTTTCATTTTCTAATATGTTGTAGACACTAGAATCGTTTCATTATGAGGAGATGCTAATTGAGAATAATCCATTTCTATCAATAATTTTTAAGATTCTTTCGAATAACAACATTAATAAACACAACCCGAATGAAAAAAAAAATATGACAACTTTGCAAGTTTATCAGTTTCCTTTACTGGATGATATCAGTTTCCAATAATAATGATTTGTGTTTTCCCACTTAAATGTTTGTCAAATGCTCACATATTACAAGCTATTGTTAGAAGCACGGAGGCTGCCTCTTACGGATGTCCCTTACAAACTTTCATCTGGAAAGTTTATGAGCAACTGGTAATTGATCAGCAATTCGTAACTCGCCTCCATTCTGAATTCCTCATAAGAAATGAGGTGTCTTTTATCTGTCTACATCAACACTCCAGTCAATTATGTATGATATGGATGTCGCTTTAAAAATGAGCATTGTTAACCGGACCATTGCGAATGGATAAATTTTAATTTTTCTATTTGTTTTATTTAGTTGATAAAAAAAGAAAAGAAAGGATGAGGTGATTCATTAACTTCCATATGTCTAAATTCCAAGCGAGAGCCGAGTGTGGGCCGCTCACCAGCCGGGCTGATAACTTCGATACATTTCAGTAATTATTACTTCATAAGAAATTCAGCATCTCTCCTTATCTACCATTCAGCGCCCCGTGAATTTTTCAGCAGCAGAAATGAGACCAGATTCATTTTTTAATATATGGTTAGGTGGGAAAGAACTGGAGCATATTTCTCCGCGAGAGTCTTGAAATAAATGATAATAATAATAATAATAATAATAATAATAATAATAATAATAATAATAATAATAATAATAATAATAATAATAATAATAAGGAAAGTGATGGAGTCCGAAGGAGGTAGGATGCAACCCGGAACCCTCACACTATAAATACACCCAGTCGAATTGGAGGACTGATAACCATAAATAAATCAAAAAATTAAAAAATTAATAAATAAAAAAATAAATAAAAAATTAAATATTGATAACAACAATAATAATTTCTGGTATCACTATTGTTGAGATTTCTGTATATCAATACTTCTTGTAAACTGACAATATCTTATGGGAAATATATCAATTTCTTAAGCTACATTAAGAGAGTTGCCTTTTTTCCATTCTTTATTTTATTTATTTATTTTTTTGGTGATGGTTGTGGTGTGGGAGATAATAAATATCGAAGCATAATTTATAATATTATAGATGCCCTCGACTTTATTTATTTTATTTTATTTATTTATTTATTTATTCAGTGGCCTAGGGATTACAATATTTACTGATACTCATTTTCTGCTCTGCCTTTATCAGGCGAGATAGACACACTGATGTGAGCTGAAGACAAGAGACATGAAATATTGCAGGTCATACAATGGCTCCATGGAAATAAAAGCGTCCAGTATTTAAAACAGTCTCCTAAGTGAAGAAATTCCATGCTGTATAAGCTATAGTAGATTCACATCACCCGTGCATCTGATGACTAGGCCCGTCCCTTACGACGCTCCTGATTGACTGTTGGTAAGCCAATCACATGGCTGGAAACTCAGTCTCTCTCGAGAGAGTTCACATAGGCAGGATGTATGTTCCACCTGCTGAGGATTACGTCTTTTCGAAAGTATCCCTCAGTCTCTCTCGAGAGAGACTGAGAGTTTCCAGCCCTGTGATTGGCTCATTAGCAGCCAGTCAGGAGCGTCGTAAGGGATTGGCCTAGACATGAGGTGTAAGGTATGCAAGCCACTTCCAGCCAGCCAGCAAGCAACGGGCTTGGCGCAGAGAGGACGGCCAGGATGACGAATCATGCAGTAAATGATCCGAATGAATTAATGGCTTTAGTTACTCCTCTTTACAGATGCACGTAGGAGTTATTGATTCGGGCTGCATCCCAACAGCAGCGATCGGCGGCGCCGGCAGCAGCAGCAGCACAGGAAGCGCAAAATATTACCCACCTCGCTGCTACAGAATCTGCCCCACTTATTCCTGCAAAATCCCAAATGAAAGTTAAATATTCGGCCGCGGCTGATGATTCCCGGTCGCGAAAATAAATCAGCGAGGCGCAATGCGATCAATTTGAAGTTAACGTGATCCCTCAAAAGTCAAAAACAAAAGGAATGGAAGAATTAAACGGTTCAAAATTTTTGCCGGCCATTTTCCAGGCGCCCTTTTATGTATTGACCGTAATTTGTTTAACCATGTTTTCAATATTGGGAGCTGAAATCAAATCGACGTTCGCTATTATTCATTTTTGCCAATTACGGCTGTGTTGCCATTTTCACCTAGTTCTTATCACGCCCGGGACGACCCGCCCGCATTCGGACAGTGATGACGGGTGGGCGTAGGTTGGATTTAGAATGGACACCAGTGCCGAAGATAGAGGAGAAGGGGCCACAGATGCAAATAAGTATGATAAGGATGCAGGCAACGATGACGATCAGCGTCATCTCCAACATCAAACAAACTGACACACATCCCGATATTTTCTTAGGCCACATCATTTACCAGACATACTTCAAAGCTGGACCCCGAAGCGTAGCAAGACGAAAATCTATACATGACGTTCCAATATCACTGTGCAGGAACTTCTTCGCTTTGAATCTCTCTCGGGGTCGAGTTTTTTTTTTTTTTTTTTTTTTTAATCCCCGACACTGCACATTCCTCAAATGTATTTCTGATCGCTCTCCCGTTCCATTTTTTCGTGACACTGTTCTCACCTCCCGTTCTGATGAATATTCCGTTTGATATTCATATTCAGCCACAGTAAATCTAGGCTATCTATTTTTTATTTGTACCGGCATTTCCACGCAAACTGTTTCTTACTTTATGTATATTTCACTGTTTTTTAATTATTTTTATTTTCTCATTTAATATAAATCGAATGTGTTTAACTCCATCATTTCCACAGTTTTACCTTAGTCTTTCAGCATTTCATATCGGCTATCATCATTACTTTTCCCACCATTTTCACTTCTCTTTTTACTTGGAGAGCTTCCATTTATGCATTTATAATCATTTATAATAAAAAGGATGACGGTTATATATTGCATAAGCATGGCTTTTTGCTGTATATCATTTACATATGGAGTGACCTTCCTGCTAAATTCTTGTGGTGGGGCTACAATTCATCCCCCCCATCCCCCCCCCCCCCCCCCCCCCCCCCCCCCCCCCCCACTCTCTCTAGTTCCCTCTTTATTTATCTCGCAAATCTAATAAATTATATTACATTCCTGACGGGAGGTTAATATAATGAGGATACTGGATTCAGCATTGGTATGATTGTGCATTTTTTTATAATAAGTATTCCATTATAAAATACTCATTCAATCATTCAGCAAACATCTATGAAACTTAACCACATTGTCCTACAATTCAGCTACAGCAATTAGGGACAGTTATTAAAGACAAAACAAAAATCCAGTGTACTAATTTCGTTATTAAATACTCAATTTTTCACGGATATTAAAAGCCAATGACGTTTTGGGAGTACGCCGTCATTGAACGTACCAGTTCCAAAGTAATTGAATCTTTTATGCTTTAATGGGGAGAAGGAGGGAGTTGGGGGGGGGAGGGGGAGGTCCACTTGCGGCATATTCGCCGGGTTTTCGATATCAAAGAGTATCAAAGAACGCCAAGGCCATTTGTTCATTGGCTTACTTTAAAGCAGAGGTTCTTAACCCTTTGAAGACTCCAGGCCACCAATGAATTATCCAATATGGTTCCATACCCCATTTTCTCAAGTCCACTCAAGTCCTATTTGTTGACAACATACCTTAATATACTTAGTTTAATACATACTTCAAGTAGGAATAGCTAGGAACAGAACATACAAGAAAATCAAGAGCATTTATAGTTTTATACAACAATTTATTTACAAAATGTATCCATGTATACACTGACACATTAAAATCAAATATATACAAATATCCAGAGATCATATCCCATACCCCCAGCATGTGGTTCTCGTACGCCTAAGGGGTATGGATACCTGCTGTTAAGAACCCCTGGAATAAAGGCTCCTAGTGCTTTGCTTATGCTGGCAAGTATTATGTTTGATTATTTTACTGTTTTTTCAAAGAATTTTCTTCCTCGTTCCTCAGAGCCTCTCTGGGTCTGACTGACTATGTCCCAAAGATGTTAAAAGCAGCAAAGATAATGTTTCCATGATTTGTTTGGCTTCCTCCAGCTCAATATTTTTAGAGAAAAAAGTCATAGTAAAATTTTTCAAGGCCTAAACTGTTCCTACATAACACTGGAAGAATATAACTATTCTCTCCCATCAAGATTGATTTGGTTTGTTTGACAAATTTCAAAGGGAAATTACTAGTATTTTCTTTTTTTTTTAAATCTCCAAACATTAGAAAATAGTTATCAAGCCTAGAAATTCATCCGAATTATAGAAGAAAACTAAATACTGGCGTAACAGTAAGTTGAAGTATTGATAACTTTGTTTGATTTAATGACTTTTTGATTTTTTTGACTGCTTGGTTATCTGCTAAAACAAGTTGCATTGCCTCCTCTTACTTTCGTCTATAGCAAAAAAAAGAACAGATTTAAAATGACTTTATATCAATTCTCGATCAAGTGGAATAATAATATAATATAATAATAATAATAATAATAGAAATAATAATAATGGTTTCAAACAGTAAAAAAGTACATCACACGAAATGTTCTGAGTTCTCAAATAAGGGGAACTTATGTAACAACCAAGTCTAAGACGAAGTCAGAAAACCACTTGATTCAGAAGATGTTACAGGAATGTTTTAAATAAAGGGTGAAATAATGAGTCTATATTAAAAAAAAAAAATAACAGCACCCTTCAGAGCAACGGCACACAAATCTATGTATATATAAATGGATGTGTGTGTGTGTGTGTGTGTTGCTCCAGCATAGCTCTGAAAGGCACTGAACAATTTCAACCAAACTTGGAATACTTATGACTAACTATCTGGAAAAAAAATAATGTGGGGGTAAGACATCACATGCATCAAAAGGAACTGCAGGTGAAATGTGAGAATAAATGAAAATAACAGATATTAGAGTCTACTCTACTGATTTCGAGGTCGCTGAGATGAATAGTGAAACTCTTAATGCCCTTTAAGTCAAAGTTCACCCCTGATAGGGAGCGGGGCTGAGAAGGGGATGAGAAGAGGGTAAAGTATAAAAATGACCAGAAATGACGGATATGAGTGTCTAATCCATAGTTTTTGAGGTCGCTAAGATGAACAGTGACACTTTTGATGCTCTTTGAGTCCAAGTTCAGTCCTGGTGGGTAAGGGGCATTGAGAAGAGGATGAGAAGAGGATAAAGTATAAAAATAATCGAAAACGACAGATATTAGTGTCTAATCCATAGTTTTTGAGGTTGCTGAGATGAATAGTGACACTCCTGATGCCCTTCAAGACCAAGTTCAGCCCCAGCAGGAATGGGGGCCTAAAAGGGGTGAAATATAAAATTTCAAGAATGCTGAGCAATGTAATCAGAGCAACTACCTTAATATAAAAGAGAGAGAGAACAAGGGGGAAATTTCTGGGGAGCACTGGGTTGGTCAGCTACAGTGTCCTATAAAAATCATGGCCAGCAACATTAAATATAGTCTAATTTTTGTAGCTGACAACCATATTAGTCCTTATTGTTAGCCTGGCACAAGTGCTTGATATCTAATGGCCATGATTTTAAGTATTAATTACCTTTGTTATTTCTCAAATCTTTTAATGCCTCTATAATTTCCGTAGCTCATATTTTTGAGAAATGTAGAGCAACAAATTTTAACACATTCATATTTTTGTTTTCGTGTTTTATATGAAAAAAAGGCCGTAACTAAAGGGGCTAAAGAGATTAAGTCTCCCCAAATGCCTTTATGTTATTTGTTGGTCAAAAAGCTTCAACTATAATTTTCCTTTTCTGTATTTGAATATAATTTCAAATCCCACTTCATGTTCATTCAGAGCTTCTATTACCTTACATATTTATTTACTTATTTATTTATTCATCTATTTATTTAATTAGTAGTTTGAGAGAAGGTGTATTTGGTTGTTCAAACTCGTGAATTTCTCAGGTGATTCTTTCTGATAAACATTTGCTGATTTTGCATATTTTGGCACCTAATTTTACACTTTATTAATGGACGATAACATCTTTTAAATTAAATTTCATGAAAAATCTTTCAGATAGATATTACTGAAAGCTTCATTTCTATCTTTGATCTTTTACACGAGTTTTATTTTTATTAATATTCAGTTTATTTTTAAATGGCCAGTTATTTAAAGCCTTGATTTTTCTTACTTTGTGAATCACAATTTTATAAATATTTATTTTTATTTTTATTTTAAGGATCCCAATGAGCTTAGTGCTATGTATCACATGTACTTATTGATGATTTTACAATCCTCCCTATTTCAGGCTTCATTCTAGCACACACACACACACACACACACACACACACACACACACACACACACACACATATATAAATATTATATATTATATATATATATATATATAGATATATAATATATATATATATATATATATATATATATATATATATATATATATATATTCATATATATATATATTATAAATATATATAAGATTTTAAATAAATGATGCAGTCAGATTTGCAATTACAACAGAATATGAAAGACGTGCTCTAATAAGTAAATTTTCCAGATCCTGGGAAATCTCATCAAGTTAAAACATTATGCAACCATTGAAATAACTCCTAAGAACTCCCGGAACAATACTGCCATCTCATCTCCTCGAAGCGCTGAAGGCTTTGGGTTTGCATGCACAATAGAAGACGCCCTGGTAGTATCAGTGAAAGGCAATTGTAATGAGACGCCATTTGTTCGTCGTCAGCAGTACATCACATCATGAAAAGTAGTTGGCAGAAACTCTGATGGGTAGAAAGGACAACTCGGTTTTAATGTTTGCATAATCATACCGTAAGATATTCTGGATTAGAGAGAGAGAGAGAGAGAGAGAGAGAGAGAGAGAGAGAGAGAGAGAGAGATCATCATATTTCTTGCCATTAAATTGGTCACTGATAATATTCAGCTTAGAATATGGTAAAACGACTAAAAGTTTAATTTTTTTTTCAAAATTTTTGTTTAACGTTTAGTTATATATCTTGAACCATGAAAAAACCAAATACATGGTTGCACATTCATTATGGAAATGGCAGGTTTAAATCATTACGGGTACAGAATACGAACTATTATCAGCAATTAACTCCCCCCCCAAAAAAAAAAAAAAAAATAAAATAATTCATAACAGGGGTACGTTTATTAACATTTTGCCAACAGTGGGTCACTCTTATTTAACCATATTTGCATAAATCGTGAATATCGTTACCGCAATGGCAGTTACCAATTGTCTATATTATGCTTCATTTTGTGTGTTTGCATTATCATAATTAGGTCGCAAAAATATATAATATCAATAAACACAAAGTCCGGTTACCTCGACCTCAATTATGACGGAGATTGGATTTCCGCTGTAAATGTTTAGCAATACCACAAAATAATTTTTTTAGGTTCATATATTGCCACATGCATTCACGTGCACACAAACACACACATAAACTCATATATATAGTATATATATATATATATATATATATATATATATATATATATATATATATATATATATATATAGTATATATAATATATATATATATAATTATATATATATTATATGATGTACCTGGGAGTGCATAACTGTGGAGAATAAAATGAAATTGATCTGGCAATGACCTGGACAGTGAGGGGGAATCTTATGCAAAATTACAGCTGGGGGCCTGCTTCAGATTAGGTAATAGTTATGTAAACACTAGGGTTTAGCTTGACTGATTATATTTACTCTCTTAACCCCATTAGAAAAGAAAGGATTACGCCCTAGGGGTTCGAGAAGGACGTTAGGTCCCCGTAACACAGATAATAATTGACAATGAGTTAGATCTTGCAGTAGATGAACAGGTGATCAGAGGTTTCCAGGCACTTGGAGCAAAGAAAACAATAGGGAAATTTTTCCCCGGAGCACACGAGGTGAGAATCCAGAATCCGCAGTACACTGAGAGTCTGTAACAAGACCAATTGGAAGTTGAATACAATGCGTATATAGTCGTTGATCGAGGACGATATGTAACGGAAGGTCCCTCACAACTCGATCTCACAAAGAAATGGGTTAGGTTACTGATCACTTACAAAGAATGGAATTTCGTTGCTTATTACCAAGAAACGCTCTTGGCTGATGGCCCAAAACACTATACAACTATGACACTACAGGAATTGCTCGAGAAGTATGAAAGGAAGATGGGAGATGGGAATGACTACTAATAACTTTGAAATTCACACATTACCTTCTGTACGAGTTCAGAGTCGTCTTCCTCAGGGTGCTGGTCAGGGAGGGGTTTGTGAATCACCACAAAAGGTCACAAAAGCTAGCAAACAGTCTGTCTCAGAGGGAAGTATCCCAGAGGAGCGCACAAGAAGTCATAGGGAGTTCTAAGATCATTCGCCGTTGTTGTTTGCGATTAAGCTGGCCTTATGCCATCTCGGACTCTTGCTCATAGAGCAGCCTGTGGGAGCATTCGTTTGGTGTTTGTGACTTACATGACTCGGCAGCATCCCGGTAGATGGCATTACCTGTCCCTTGACACCTTTTCGCCACGAGGTCGTACTAGGTGACCATACGGTCTGTTTTTTTTTTTTTTTTTAATATGGTGGCTGGTCGCCCTCTACCGGCTGTGCGGCATGCTCTTGGGTGGACTTTCTCATCCAGCCACCAAATCCACAAACATAAGAGGCCAGCAGTCAAATGTGCAGATGGTAATTAAAGGATTAATTCCTTAAAGGAAGTGGTGTGTAAGAGAGAGTGGTAATTCACATGTATTTTTATTAAGACCGAAAATATAAAGACTGTTTCCTTCTGGGTTTCCTAGTATTATGTTAACTTGAACTTGAAGAGGAGATGGCGTAAATTGAGGTACCTCTATTACAGTTATATAATATAAATATATATATATATATATATATATATATATATATATATATATATATATATATATATATATATATATATATATATATATATAGTCTCTACTTTTGTATATGTCCATTATAGCACTTCAATCCCTCATTCAATCTGCTTTGATATGCACTACACAAATAATTAAACACAGCAGCCTTTACTTTTTGTTCATACTTACCTTCAGCATTTGCACTTCACCCTCTTAGTAGCCAATGAACTCGGCAGTCCTTTCTTACATTTTAATTTCCATCAACTTTCCTCATATATTCCCAAACCATTTGCAAGGAATCTGGCTTCAACAGTTCAAGGACTCGCCTCTTCTCTCACCTGCTGCTATCCGTTACATCTGCACGCAGTTATACTCCTTAGTCAAACACATTTCTTTAACCTTTCGTGATTCATCTTCGTATCTTATGTGTGTAATAGTAAATTTGCTCACGTAAACATCAGCCACTTTATTTTCTAATTAGGTATAGCTGCCTTTTCATATCCCAAAATTTGTGGCTATATATCCCACCTCACACTGACTTTTCTAACTTCTCCATTCCTCACTGATTCTTATCATTTTCCATCCACATAAGTGCAGCACAACCCTTTTCAATACCCTTTCACCCCAACAGTCACTCAAGCAATTCAATATACTAACAGAAGTTTCAATGTCTTTCAACAACTATTGGGCATTCTAGATAATACCTTCTATATCAGATATGCTTAAAATCAAAGTCCACATGACTCTTTTTTTTTCAGTTTTTTGCCACTTGTTTTTAGCAACAAATTTTTTCTCATTGTGGCGGGATCACAAGCTAAATAAACAACCTGGCTAAACAAAAAAAAAAATAAATAAAAAACCACCCACCCCCCCCCCCCCACATAAACCTAATCACTCCAGCTGCACAACTCACCCCAGTCACACTTTCCTCTTTACACTACAGCATACACGCAGGACAATTGACTATACCTCCAGGGCTATGCTGTGCTGTCTGCCGGTCGAGGTCACAGAGATATCAACCACAACAAAGACCACAACCCACAACCCAACAACAAAACAACACCCAAGGACTACAACCCAACAACTCAACAACAACACAACAACCAAGGAACACAACCACAACTCAGCAACACAGCAAACAACCAAGGAACACAACCACAACCTAACAACACAGCAAATAACCAAGGAACACAACCACAACCTCACATATAATAACAAAAACTCAACAACACAACAAAAGACCACTGTACAAACAACACAAAAAAAGCAACACACACACCCACTAACAACACCAAACCTAACAACAACCAACAACAAATCAACAAAACATAACTCAAAAGAATTTCAATGCCTTCACTGAAATGCTGCCAACACTACTGTCTATCACCAGCTCTCACCAAAGACTGACTCAAAAACTAACCAAAACACAGAACTCCAACAACTAACGGGACCAGCAGACGACCCAAAACTCACCAACAGCCAATACAGTCGTTAACCATCCAACCACCAATTACGCTCTCTCTCTCTCTCTCTCTCTCTCTCTCTTTCTTTCTGTCTCTCTCTCTCACATACACACACACACACAGACGTTGTCAAATGGAATTCCATAACTCCTCCATATTTCCTCCCCGTTACATTTAACAACACCTTCTTTCACTCACAACACCCACACTAAATAGCCTTCCGTAACACCCATGGATGCTCAGATGCAGGCTGCCTGGATCTTGTTTGAGGGCCCACATACACATTCTCAGTTACACCTTCCCGGTGAAATTTTACTAAACCCTGACAATTCAAACCCACACACACACACTATGTATCATTCCTCCCCTCAAAGTCATCTGTATTACATGCTTTATCCACCATTTTTACCCTAAAACTAACCCCTCTATCATGCAGCTCACATTTCTCCCTTTCAGTCCCCTTCCTTATCTCGTTCCGCTTTCTTCCATACACAACCAACACCAACTGCCGATCTTCCAGACCCATTTGCTCACTGACACTCGGTTCACATTTATTCACCCTCAACCACTCACTCATCGCATTCTCCCGAACATACTGTCGCATACTAGAGGACCCACCAAACTGAATCCCCTTAACACCTAGTTTCCCGAATTCCCAGCCTGACTCATCCTCTTTCGCCTACACACACTCGCCACGTGACCTTCCATTCCACATTCAACACATTTCGCATGCTGTTCTTTACACATCCTAGCATAGTGCCTGTTCTTCCCGCAGTTGCCACAAACTACATTCATACGGGTACCCCGACATCCACTAGCTATGTGCCCTACCTGTCCACACCTGTAACACTTAATATCCCTATCTTTCTTACACTCGCTCAATAAATGCCCCGTTTGCCCACACCCGAAGCACGCTCCTAACACCCACCGACATTCATTCTTCCTGTGTCCTGGCTTACCACAACTATAACACTGCTGCTGCTCTCGCTCACAACTAACTGATCCTACTCTTCCAACACTCACATTCCTATCTCTTTTAGGGCTAAATACACTCACATTCTTTGTCCTAACGCTCCTATCTACCATTTGCTCTGCCATTCGCCTTGGCCCTTCCAAAACTGCCTCCCTATAGCTTTTAAACTCTGGTACAACCTCAGCTACTTCAGTCCTAACACTAACACTTCTACTCTCTTTCATACACCTATCTAATTCGTAATCCTCTACTATCTCTAAAATGTCGTTCCACGTCAACCTTTCATTCGTCCATCGCATTTTCTCATTACATTTCAGATTCATAAACTCATATACACTTTGGTACAGTCGCCAACAACTTTTGCACTAACTCCTTACCCTCATTTATCCCTTCGTCCCCAAACTTTTTCCTGGCTAATGTTTCCAATCTGCACACATACATCGACAATGACCCACCAACATTCATTCTTGCCTCTTCAAAATCTTGCTTTCTCCTATATCTAATGCTACTCTTTATCCTCTTTGCTTGTTCTACAATCCTAGCTTTCACACTCTCATACAGCATACTCCCTACACTCATCCTTACCCCATACATACTCAATAAAAATCCCATAAAAAAAACTACCTAACTCTCTTGCCCATAATTTGCCTCACAATACCTCTCATATTCCTTAAAAAAGTCCCATATGTCCCTACTACATTATTCCTCGTATTGTGCTCATCGGGGTACCTCTCTCATATTCACAGCCTTTTGTACTTCTTGATCACTCTCTGACTACGCTCTTCTTACCCTTCTTCTTTCTACCTACCTGTTTCGACTCACCGCTATCTAAATCACTCTCAGCCCTTTCCTCAATGTATTCAGTCCTAGTCTCATCCTGTCCATCACCCTTACTAACCTTCTTTCCCTTAGTCTTCTTTTCCTCAGCCCCCTTCTTATTCTTGTCCTCAGGTTCATCCTTATCCTGTGTCTTCCCCTTCTTTCCCTTACCTATCACAACCAAATCACTTTCGTCGTACTCTCATCCACTCGCTCTTTCACCTCCCTTACCACTCCTGGCCCGTCACAAGACCTAGTAGGCCTGCCTCCTACAGCTCCCTCTCCCATGAATCCCTTCATCATTTCCTGCACCATCTCTTGCACTGCAGTCATCATTACCTCAAATATTTCGTCCATTTTCTCAACCATTCTCTCTTCCGCTCCTTTCATCTCTTCTTTCATTTCCACTTTCGCATTCCTTGGCATTCCTCTCATTTCCTCTAACTTGCTCTTCAGCTCCTCACACTATACCCTCAACCTCTCATTCTCCACTTCCAACCTTCTCTTAGCTTCCCTCGCCAACCTCAGCTCCTCCTTCAGCCTCTCTATCTCCTTCAACCCTTCCATCCTCACTTTCTCCACCAATCACACAACTCAATACCCCAATCGCCCTGCAGCTGCCGCACCAACAGTCCCTGTTCGGGAGCCAAAAAAATAATGTGGCGGGATCACAAGCTAAAAAATCAAGCTGGCTAAATCCCCCTCACATAAACCGAATTACTCCAGCTGCCCAACTCACCCCAGTCAGACTTTCCTCTTTACAGCATACACGCAGGACAATTGACCTATACCTACAAAAAAAAAAACACACACACACACACAAAACACACATTACTTACCAACTCCAAATACTCCAGGGCTATGCTGTGCTGTCTGCCGGTTGAGGTCACAGAGATATCAACCACAACAAAGACCACAACCCACAACCCAACAACAAAGCAACACCCAAGGACTACAACCAAACAACTCAACAACAACACAACAACCAAGGAACATAACCACAACTTAACAACACAGCAAACAACCAAGGAACACAACCACAACTTAACAACAGAGCAAACAACCTAAGAACACAACCTCACATATAACAACAAAAACTCAACAACACAACAAAAGACCACAGCACAAACAACACAAAAAGCAACACAAACACCCACTAACAACACAAAACTTAACAACAACAATAAAACAACAAAACACAACTCAAACGAATTTCAATGCCTTCACTGAAATGCTGCAAACACTACTGTCTATCACCAGCTCTCACCAAAGACTGACTCAAAAACTAACCAAAACACAGAACTCCAACAACTAATGGGACCAGCAGACGACCCAGAACTCACCAACAGTCAATACTGTCGTTAACCATCCAACCACCAATTACGCCCTCTCTCTCTCTCTCTCTCTCTCTCTCTCTCTCTCTCTCTCTCTCTCTCACACACACACACCACACACACAGACGTTGTCAAATGGAACTCCATAGCTCCTCCATATCATAATTCCTAAGTTCTGACACAGTCGCTCATTTACAATTTGTGATCTATACTAATGTTCCTTGTCTATATCAGCAATGCTATTGTCTTAAATTTTCTGTCTCACCTTCGTAACATAATCAGTTAAATTCCTACCGTATGTCTTCATGGAACACTGAGAAATTTCATGGCAATGGGACTCTACAGTTACCCTTATCACATCATTCTTGTTCAGTGGGATCAATAATTCCAATTACCACTCTCTCATTAAGGAATACCTTAACAACATGTTTAGGTTAGGCACTTAACCAAACTATCTCTATCTTGAGAGATTACCTCTAGTAAACCAGATACGTCTTGGTAACTTCCTTTTCGTAAGCCCTTTTATTACCCTGAATATCTGTCAAATGAGTAAGTACTCCTTTCACATCTGGATCCTTCCAATCCACCACTTCAGCATTTCTTCAGAACACTCTCCCCATCGCCAAATCTTCTATTCTCTTTAAACAGCACCTCGCGTTTTTTTTTTTTTTTTTTTGGTTTTATTAGATTTCAGACGCCTTTCTTACCGTAATTATCTACAAAATCTCAAACTTTTAATCATTTTTACACCTCTTATCAATAATAACATTTACAATCTTAATTTTTTTCTACATTCCTCTACCGGCATTCACTCCCTGCAGAGTCAGTGACATAAATCTGAAATTTTAATATGTACACGTTTGAAACTTTTTCATTGACGATGAGGTTAGCCTCAATGCTTTTTTCATCCAACTTTCCTTATTTTCAAGAAACTCATTTGTTTCAGTTAAGTATATTACGAGTAATTCACTCTCTCTTAATTCATTTATGTTTCTTTATACACACACACACACACACACACACACACATATACATATATATATATATATATATATATACATATATATATATATATATATATAGATATATATATATATATAGTATATATATATAAATATATATATATATATATATATATATATATATATATATATATATATATATATATATATATATATATATTCTTACAGTGGACGCCTCTCGTACAGCCTTACACATTAAGACCTGTTTCTAATAAACTTTGTTTGTTAGAAAAGAACTTAACTTCAAAGCAAAGTTTTCTTATCAATCAGGGTGAAATATGAAACCCTAACCTTTTCATCCTTTGCAACATATACGACGAACACGCTGGTCATATAATACCAGCCTAAAATTGTAAAGCAAAAAAATAAAAAGAGAGAGAGAGAAAGAAAGATAAAAAACCTGTTATGAATAGAAAGACAGGGAAAAGGGTATATTGCTATATTGTTTATGAAATAGGAGAAGACATGTGAACGCAGAGGGGAAAACAATGAAGACCAGAAAGAGAGAAGGGTGAGTGAGGTTAGGTAAGTTCTTGCATTAGCTGATTTCATCTTTTTTTTTTTCATCAAGGAAAATGAATGTTTATTCCTCAGGGTTACATTGGTATCATTCACCTTCACAATATCTGACATGATGTTCATGGCCTTCATTTGCATTGTTTTAGTTTAACTGTGGCCTAAGGTATTTTTTCCAATCAATATGATCTTTTGGGGTCAAGTCACCACGGATCAATTGGTTTTGTTGCGAATAATCTTATTTTTTAAATTAAATTTAAAACGTTTTTCTTACCAAAGCAGCAGCCCTCTGGCCATCATTCTGGATTCTGTGATGGAGGATCAAACAGACAACTTTTCAAAGAAATGTAAATTATGATTTCCTCATTGCTCAATAGATACTCCAGTTCAAAATGCTTAATTTGTATACTTGGCTAGGGTCACGGGCCTTTTAAAGTTATACCCAAAAAGTGCTGAACTTCTTAATTAGAGATCTGTAAGACAAGATCACTCTGCCGCAATCATCTTTACTTCCTGGAATTTCAATAAACAGACAAGTTAAGTCCCATCTGATCAGCATAGTTTCTAGACGCACATAAATTCACTGACAATTTCTTTCAGTTAAGAGACACTAAGCATGTGTGACATAGTTCCCAGGGGCAAGTTCCCGAACTGTAACCGAGTATCGTCCCTTCCTTGAAAAGTCTGGACGCCATATCTTAGAGAGTAACCATAGAATCTTCTTGAAAACAATCGCACTATGTTTCCCACACCCAAATCACTTGTAAGAGCTTCCTTGAACTAACCTAACCATGAGGAGCTTTCTTGAACTAACTAACCATAAGGAGCTTTCTTGAACTAACCTAACCTTAAGGAGCTCCTTGAGCTAACGTTAACCCTAAGGAGCTTCCTTGAACTAAGCTAGCCTTTCACATAACGTAAACCGGGGCTGGTGCAATCTCAAGAACAATCTCATTATGTTTCCCACACCCAAATTACCTGTAAGAACTTCCTTGAACTAACCTAACCTTAGGGAGCTTCCTTGAACTAAACTAGACTTTAGGACCTTCCTTGAACTAACCTAACCATAAGGACCTTCCTTGAACTAACCTAACCTTAGGGAGCTTCCTTGAACTAACCTAACCTTAGGGAGCTTCCTTGAACTAAACTAGCCTTAAGGACCTTCTTTGAACTAGATTAGACTTTAGGACCTTCCTTGAACTAAACTAGACTTTAGGACCTTCCTTGAACTAACCTAACTTTAAGGACCTTCCTTGAACTAGACTAGACTTTAGGACCTTCCTTGAACTAGATTAGACTTTAGGACCTTCCTTGAACTAGACTAGACTTTAGGACCTTCCTTGAACTAACCTAACTTTAAGGACCCTCCTTGAACTAGACTAGACTTTAGGACCTTCCTTGAACTAGACTAGACTTTAGGACCTTCCTTGAACTAACCTAACCTTAAGGAGCTTCCTTGAACTAGACTAGACTTTAGGACCTTCCATGAACTAGACTAGACTTTAGGACCTTCCTTGTACTAACCTAACCTTAAGGAGCTTCCTTGAACTAAACTAGACTTTAGGACCTTCCTTGAACTAACCTAACCTTAAGGAGCTTCCTTGAACTAGACTGAATCTCTGTGAAATTTCCTGATACAATGCCTATACGAAACATGATGCCCAATTTGAATTCTGCAAATAAATGAATAAATAAATAAATAAATA
>NC_087201.1:30399442-30416942 GCF_015104395.2 Macrobrachium nipponense | reverse complement strand
CCAGCGTGATAAAGATAATTAGATAGACTGGTGTAAAAGGGGAAATTTAAAAAAAAATCTCATTTGGGAGATAAGCGTTATCTGATGGAATCATCTAATAGTGAAATAGAATATTAAAAAATCCTTTTAACATTTCGAATAATATTTCTCATTCCCTGATGAATAAGATACTGATTACATTCTAATTTTTCTTTGGTTTGTATTTTTTAAAAATTAATATAATTGATCTTTGACATTTCCTTAGTACGCTCCACGAACCTTTATCAAAGTAACTTCCTTGTAGGTGATGTTATCAATGAATCTATTCCAGCAGTAAGAAATTAAGATAAATAAATGCTATATTCTTATTTTGGTTTCTTGTGTCTGTGACTGAACAAGGCGTGATCCGGCCTCCAGCTTACTGGGGATACGTGCAAGATTGTCACCCTAACGCAAAAGTTGTAAACATTATATTCCTAACTTTAAAAGTAAATTAAAATGTGTTAAAATCTACAGTCAAATAGAGCGTTGTTTCACAAATGAATATTAAAATAAATAAACCATATTTTATTATTAGTAATTTTTCCGTAATGTTTAACATGTACATTATTCATTTTTAAAATTTTGATTCTAATAGATAAATCATTAAGTTCCTATCCCAAAATTCCTGTATCTTTAACTCAACACGAAACACCTTCCTCATACCTTTTTAGGCTCTTCCATAGACCTTTCCTAACCCCCTTTCAACAACAACAATATGTAGTTTATAGGCTTACTCCCCGAATAGGCGGAAATGAAAATTTCGAGTGATCTCCAACACCAAAAGTACCTATTCTTGTATCATCTATCTATCTCAGAGTTTAACATGTTATTAATTTCTTACAATCTCAAGTTTTGTTGTCTGTTCCGTTTGGACAGATAAGAGTTGACACAACGTAGAAAGAAGAATGCTTTTCATTTATTTTATTTTACTTTATTTTAATCAGCAATACGCACTGCAAAAACATGGGGTTCTCACCTTGGCTTTTTATAACAATGTTCAGAGAAATTATCGCTTTTCTTTATCTTTTACAGTTGCTTGTGGTACATCCTTTGAAACTGCACATCACTTTTTATATTGTTCAGTTCTTACTCCCTAAAAACCTGAGTCATGAAGTTGACCTTTCTAGCTGTCCCTCGAAGTGGGAGCGAAAAGAATTTTACTCAAAGCAAATACGAACCCCACCTCTTATTGGTTGGATTTTAGTTTATGGCATATGGCTCACATTTTCTTGAGAGAGAGAGAGAGAGAGAGAGAGAGAGAGAGAGAGAGGAAGAAATTCGTGCGCACATATATACTGTGGGGCTCCATAAAGTACTGTAATATTTCCTTTTGTGACACTGTATTACCATCCGCTCCATTTCAATATTCTTTCACTGAACTGCCCCTCCCCCCCACCCCCCCCCCCCGCCCCCCCCCCACGCCCCACACCCCCACCCCCTCCCCCCTGAAACCCTGAACTTATGAAATCCATGTCTTAGAAAAATATGACACGATTTTCCTCGCTGATTTCCACTCTGGCTTTCTTTTTATGTAATTGATTCCATGAGTTTATTTACTTTTTTTTCTTTCTTTCTTTCTTATATGAAACTTGTCCCTTTCGATTGATTTAGAAAAGGATCGGTAAGTGAATGGTAAGTTGAGCTTTACTGAATTAATAATACTGATTACTTGACGCTAACTGGGGTTAAGCTAATAAAAGATGCTGCTATATCCCTATAAAATATTATTCATCAAAGATTTTCGACTCTAATTTTAACTTATACTTCTATAATAGCCTTCATTCCTTTTACGTTTATACACAACTTAGTATTTATACGTTAACCTAATGTTAATTTTTTTATCCTATTCATATTTTCTTAGTATTTCTGAGAATTTCATTCCTATATCTAAGGCTAATTGTCTTTCCATTCATTCTTGATGGTTAGGTTTTGTAATTTTGCCCATACAAATGTTCACATATTGAATACTAATGACAATAATAACAGGAGAAGAGTGACATTAGCAGAAAAGCAGGAAAGTTTAAGCCAAGTTGGCAAAGATCCCTGGATAGTTGACCAATAGGGTGCGATAGACAAAGCATCGAAAACTTGAAGACCAACAGAAGGTAGGAGGAAAAAAATCAAACTAGAAGCTGCTGAAGGAGTTGACATCCACGGGGCGTATGCAATGCCGTGAAAATGAAATTAACCCCACGAAAATAGTAGTGATAAAATGGGGAAACTCCCATCAGTGTCAAAAGATCGCCAAGCGGGAATTTTTCGTTCTAGCAGTCAGACCGAGTATAAACTCATGGGGGTGTGATGGCCGTCAACAAGCTTCTCGCCCCGGGGAAAGTGATGAGCAACACCACCTGAAAATATTGCTGCTGCTATCAGTGAGAACCAGCTTGACAGATAAACAGCAGCAAAAAGATGGGAAATGTTCTGCACGTATTAATTCACAAGCAAGAACAAAGAATGCCGAACAAATACCACACGTAAAGGAACAAAAAGGATGCTGCAGGAAATGCAGAAGGTCCAAAATTATCCTCTGGGTAAAAAACCGTGTTGAGAAATTGTAAGCAACGGAAAACAGACCTATGTATGACATGGATTGACTTCAGGAAGGGTTCTTATATTGTCCTTCACCTGTGGCTGATTGAGTGTTGCAGGCAAATTCGTAAGCTTACTCCCCAACACAATTCACCACTGGAAGACAAGCTGAGCAGCATCAGGAACCACACTGGCATAGGTAAATATAATTTTCCCATGATACCTGCGACAAGGTACAAAATATATGGCATCAAAATAAATAAGAATTGTGCTAAAAGCTCAGATTATAACTCAAGATATGAAAATGGAGTTCAGCACAGCCAAATGTGTAGTTGAAACATAGTAAAAGAAAAGACCACCCAGAATGAAGGCATCCAATTCATAGACGAGATTGACAGTATCAGACACAAGGAAATCAAGTAGACATCGAGGTAAAATATTGCTTCAAGATCAGGGTGATACAAAAGTCCGAGCTCAGAAGGTAGAAACATCGTGAAGGGATGTGCCAGTAGTAAAATATAGGAGGTGAATGGTAAACTGCGCATGGTAATAAGAAAACTGATGATCATAAAAAAGGAGCTAAATCCTAATGCAAGTGTGGTTAGGCAGGTAAGGATGACGGATGTGGTAATGATTAGGAAAACAAAGAATGGTTCTGTATCATCGTCTGAAATGGGTTCATCTATGTTGAAGAATAGCAAAAGCATGATGAAAGGAACATAGATCAAAGAAAAAAAAAAAAAAAACAATGCATCGGTAGTACCAGTGGAAAACTCAGGATATTGGTAGAGATGGTAAGAAGCATTGGCTTATTAGGAAGAGCTCAAGGAGTCAAATATGATGTAAATGTAAACAAAATATAGAGACCATCAACCAAATCATAAATGAATACACAGCATTAGCTCTAAATGAAAATAAGATTGGGTATGACACAATTACTGAGATCTTGCAGTGAACGACCAGCAAAGAAAATGGCCTAGAGACACGTGATGCAACGGTATACCCAGAAAATTGCTGGAACATGAGAAAGTCTTGTGCTACGAAGAAATAGGTGATCACATGATACAGAATCAAGGAACAAAAATATCCTTGGTAAATAAAGAAACCCAGACTGCATCTATGCGAGATGTAGCATGCCATGGGATACTAGCTTTAAGGACAGAGATGGAGAAGAAAATAGAATAATGCTAAGATCTATAGAATAGTGCTAGGATCTAAAGATGGAAATAATGAGATACTGGTGATATGAAGTGTAAGTAGTATCGTAATCCAATAAGACCTCAGGAGAAGCCTGTAGAGGATTGGATGAACCAACTTCGAACCGGGCTTGCTTTAGAAAAGTGTACTCACAGCTGGTCACAACCAGGATGATAACGAGGCTTTTGGAATCGTAAGAAAAAAGTAAAAAATGTGCTGAAGAATCAAGTTTTCTGTGCAGCGTATAATGCTGTATAAAACCATCAGCTTTGACCGGAGGCTCTTCAGTCGCTCACCAGATCCGATAGAGAGAGGATGCGCCCCGTGCCTCCGGATAGTGCTATCAGATGTACGGTCATGGCGAACTTTGACTTTAAATAAAATAAAATCTACTGATGTTAGAGGGTTGGAATTTGGTATGTTTGATGATTGGAGAGTGTATGATCAAATACTATTTTGCAGACTTCTAGCCGCAGTTGTTTTTTTTTTAGATCTGAAGTCAGAGAGAATAAAGTCCGGACGGACGGACAGACAAAGCTGGCACAATAGTTTTACTTCACAGAAAACAGAAAACGGTACTGGGTTATAGCCCAAATCCAGACTTACAATTACCAACTATGACAGGTTATGAAAATAAAACAATTTGTTAGCCAAATTAAACAAGGAATCTTTTCACTTACAAAGGTTCATGTTTTAATATGATATTCATAGTTGATTTCTATGAGAAATATAAGTGAGAAACTGGGTAGGGTATCAGCACATTTATCTAAGTACGGATCACATTGTCACATTTTTTATGTATATGTTCTATGTGACTCTCATGTTTATATACCCAGCACTGCTTCTTGCAAACGAGCATGGATAGAAGAAAACTAAAGTAAAAATGCTAAAGAAGTGATGGAAGAAAGAAATATTATGGATAGAAGGTGGATATAGTAAGGTGACCAAGCTGAATGAAAGAGAAAAGCATTCAGAGGGAAGAAAGAAAGCGGCCAATGAACTGAGGGAAGGAGGTAAGGTTGCAGAGGTCGCAAAGAGAAGAGCAATTTGCAAGGAAAAAGAAAAGAAAGAACGAGAAAAGGAAGATTTCACAGGGTAAGCAGGAAAACGAATTCAATTGTAAAGAGATTAAGATGGAAAGTGGGGTGGGAGGGACAAAAAGAGAGAAAGGCAAGTAAACGAGAGTGAGAATGAAGATTAAAGGAAAGAAGAGGAAAGGCTCAGTAACTGGAAATGGGAATAGAGGGCAGGGCAGAAAACCTTAGTAGGATTAAGTAATAAACAAGCAGGGTGTTAAGCAAGATAATATCAAAATGATTAAGACAGGCCGAAGAGCAAAACCCATGAAGGAATGGATGATGAGTATGAGAAGAAAAAAAAATGAAGCTGGGTGAGTGAATGAGGGAGGTTAGGACAATAAGAATAAGACCAGTGAAAGGATCAACACAGAAATAACTTATGTGAACTGAATAACAGCACCTTTGGAAAATATAGAAGTAGCTGTATGGGAAAGAGAGATAGAGGGAGTGACTGTGTGTATATATATATATATATATATATATATATATATATATATACTAATATTATATATTATATATATATATATGTGTGTGTGTGTGTGTGTGTGGTGTTTGTGGGTGTGTGTGTGGTGTGTTGTGAGTGTAAACGAGAGAGACAGAGAGGGAGAGAGAACAGGAGAGAGAAGAGAGACAAGAGAGAGAGGAGAGGAGAGAGATAGAGGGAGTGACTGTGTATATAAATATAGATTATATATATATCCATATATATATATATATATATAATATATTATATATATATATATATATAATATAGTATATATATATATACATATGTGTAAGTGTGTGTGTGTGAGTGTACGAGAGAGAGAGAGAGAGAGAGAGAGAGAGAGATGAGTGCGTGGGTGGAGTATGTTGGATGACAGTGGTTGTTTATTGTCCAATAACAATAAACTCTCATGAAATTATGGCTTATAATGTCCTCTTCATTTGCATGAATCAGGGTCGTGATTTAATATCAAAATGAAATTAAAACGTGCTGAAGCACCTCTTCAGTCACACGCTTTATGTCGAATCCGCGAAATGTTGGCCTTTCTATTTCCCGACTTGATTTCGAGCAAGCAAAAGCCAATTCCTCCGCTTATAGAGCAGGAGGTGTGTATGTGTTGTGTGTGTGTGTGTGTGTGTGTGCCTTTTCATGCTTTATTGTGTTGTCGTTCATCTTCCGCGTGTTTGTCATGAAACAGAATGTGTCTTGACGTCCCTTCCTGATTTAAGAAAGAAAAATATCGCGAGATACGAGCTGCTTTATATACACCTTTTCAAGTTTATATCCATGCCATATTTTTTGGCTTCACACCAAGGGAAAATCAATTCGCAATTTTTGTATATGAGTATTTCTGGTAATTATACTAAAGATGAGTTTTCTTTTGCAAGCTGTTAACAATTACATATTTGCATTGTCTAGGACGACTGCTCTCGTTACATTTGCAGAAACATTCAGAAAGTGATAATATACAGAGCGAGGAATCGAGGAAATTTATATTAATTGTAACGTATTGCTAAGTTACCGTACTATTCAATCTAACGTAATCAGTACAATGGATATTATGTTATGGTATAAATAAATGATAGTCACCAGTACATCCCACACAGACGAAAAGATTCAGATTTATTTAGGATTTTTGATTTGTTCAAACTCTTGAAAGTCGTTATATAATGATTTTTTAGATGCATTTAGTGTCAGTTTTCCTCGAAAATGCGTGCATGTATGTATGTATGTACAGAAAACAGTACTGATACTTAAAAATTCCAATTTATTACCCAGTTAAAATTATAGTTGCAAAATCTTATTATAAAAAAGATGAGTTAACAAGATTCTTCGAGTGTAAACAATGAGAAACTGGGAAAGTGATACGACTAGAAAGGCAAAAACATATTTCATATACTATTTATCTGTTAGTCTGCGTTAGAAAGAAGGGATTTGAAATGCCTCAGTGCAACGAAAATCACGTACATTTGGAAAAAAAAGAAAGCAAGATTTTTCTTATATTGACTACAGAATTTTAGTTTTAAAGCAAGCTAACATGCAAAGACGTCTGAAGACCAAAACCCAATTTGAGTGGTATAATTACACCATACCCTTTTTCTTCACTAGTCTTTAAAGAAATGAAATGATGATGATATCGGTGTAAAAATTCTTCAAAGTATGCAATCTAATGGGGATGCATTCTAGCTTTTCCAATGTATTCGCTTATAGAGATATAACACCATAGTTGTTTTATGACTGTTATTTCCCTGCATCCATTTGACTGCATATTTTTGCAAACCATCTCTGCTCTGCTGATCCCATATGAAAAAGAAACAGAGAGAGAGAGAGAGAGAGAAATAACGAATAGCTATAGCATGGCAGGGAAATAAATACAATTGTGCGTAAGGTAGGTGTCGGGGGGAGAATAATGTTTTGCCAGATAAATGCATACGGCCTATTCCCTTCAACGATGGAACGAATTATGAAGAAATGCAGGAATAGGAATATTGTATTTTCTACACGAAAACATGCATATATATATATATATATATATATATATATATATATATATATATATATATATATGTATATATATATATTATATATATATATATATATATATATATATATATCTATATATATATATATATATGATTTACGTGTGTGTGTGTTCGTGCCACATACACTTTTAAGTGCATTGAACAATTTCCACAAAATTTGGTATACATATAACTTAGCATCAGGAAAAGAATACTGTGGGGGTAAGACATCACTGGCACCTAAAGGGGGTTGAGGGGAGGGGGCGGGAAAAGGATGAACACAAACATAACCGAAAACAACAGATATTAGTGTCTAATCCATAGTTTTTGAGGACGCTGAGATGAATAGTGGCACTATCAATGGCCTTCAAGTCCAAGTTAAGCTCCAATAGGGAAGGGGTAAAAGTAGGGGGCAAGGGGGTGTCATGTAAAAGTAACCCCAAAACGACAGATATTAATGTCTAATCCATAGTTTATGATGTCCCTGAAATGAATAGTGATGCTCCTGATGCCCTTAATTCCTTGTTCAGCCCCGATATGAAGAGAGTGAGAAGGCGTGGGAAGGGGGTGACATGTAAATAACCATAAAGGACAGATATTAGAGTCTAATCCATAGTTTTTGAGGTTGCTGAGATGAACAGTGACGCTCCCAGTGCCATTTAAAAGTTCAGGCCAATAGGAAGAGGTGTGAGAAGGGGTAGAAAATAAAATGTAAAAAATGATTTATATTATTGTCTAATCCATAGTTTCTGAGATTGCTGAGATGTACAGAGACACTCCTGGTGCCCTTCAAGTTCAAGTTCAGCCCCGATAGTAATAGGGGTGAGAAGTGGTGAAATATAATACGTAAAAAATGCTGGGCAATGTAACTGAAGCAACGATCTTAACACAAAAGAGAGAGAGAGTTTTCCCGGGTAGCGCCGGGCTGGTCAGCTAGTATGTATATATATATATATATATATATATATATATATATATATATATATATATATATATACGTGTATGAGTTTGTGTGTGTTAAATCATTTTAGCACTAGCATTAGTAGCAGCAGCAGTAGAAGTGACGCACTGGAATTTCTTTTCAGCATTTAGTTAAATGGAAACGTGATAAGCTCTCTTTAAAGAATTTTCATTAGCGCTGCGAGTAATAATAACGCAAATGAATTTCCCCTTCCTGAAAACAATGAACCTTCATATTCAGCGGTATTTTGGAATTTACAAAGGCGAGGAAGGAAGAAAACAAATTAAACTGGTGGGTGGAAAAATAGATCAAGAAAGAAAGAGTATCATTGCACGGGCGGGAAATATTATATTCATAAACAGCTCCTAAACTTACTTAAGGCTCGGCCAGCGCTGGCTCCGTCGTCATAAGAAATAAAATGGATAAAAATGAAAGCTTTGAGTTTAATAAAGTCCAAAATAGAGTAATATCAAGCGTGGCATATACTACGTTGAGGCATTAGGAGATCATATCGAGTGCGCCGCAGTATTCTTAGGCAAGGGTTCATATTGGGAAAACGCGCCGGGGAAGGTTCCACACCAAGAATGGAGGAGGAGGAGGAGGAGGAGGAGGAGGGGGAGGAGGGAGGAGAGGAGGAGGAGGAGGAGGAATTTACTGATAATCGCGGACAAAATGAGGACGGAAGAGAAAGAGCGAGAGAGGCTAAGAGGACGAGAGAAGAGAAGTTAGAAGGAATTGCACTAGAAAGGCGGTAGAAAGGGAACGGGAAGAAATAAAGACAAGAGAATGTGGGAAAATGTGGAGAAAGGAGAGTCGGCATTTATCCTTCCAGGAGCAAGGAAGATTAAATGAAAACGTAAGAAAGAGAGAGAGAGAGAGAGAGAGAGAGAGAGAGAGAGAGAGAGAGAGAGAGAGAGAGAGAGAGAGGATAAATTCTAGTAGAGAAACTCACATGACAAAAGTAGCCCAGAGACATGATACTGGGCATTTACATCTCAAGGTCTGTCAGACTATCAGAAATTAAATGTCTGTGGGATGTGTGAGACTGTCAGAAACAGGACAGGGGATCTGTTGATCTTATCACTTGAACACTAAACTAAGTCAGAAAGTAGAATGTTGAATTTCAGTTAGATACTGCTTCTAATTGACATGATGTACCCGCTTGTTTCTTCGATCCTCTAGTTTTTACGGAGTACTATCACTCATTCCATCCTATTTTCTTCCACGGTCTGTATTAAATAGCTTTCTAGCCTGCTGCTCATTTTAATGTATTCACCCTCATCTAAGTCCTTCGGAAAGTGGTTTCTTCAAAAGCACTTTATTATTCTTTGCTTCATCCCACTATTTCTCTCTCACTCTTTCCCATTCCCATATTTGTCTTGCTAAATACAGGTAATCGTTGTCAATTGAATACCAGCTAGCAGTCAGGTTTTCACGTCCTATCTACGGGTCGATGTTTTATAGACCTCTTTACTACTTCAGTAATGTTGCATATAAGTGTGAGGCACTATAACTTGCCCTGGTATATTTCTTTTTCTGAAGTTGATAAAGTTTAAAAACACAAAAGAGAAAACTTTCAAAGTATCGAAAGGTCTGTTGGTTTCTTCAGATTAAATTAGCTGAGAACTGAACTATGCAAAGGTGATCAACAAAGAAACCAAACTGAGTTTTCATAGTTATCAGACTTAGACCTGGCCTTAATCTGACACCAAGTTGTGGATACAATGTTCAATGTTTGAAGAGAAGCACCCCTTTCAGCAGAGATGCGAAAATGTAGAGAAAAGAGGTACAGGGTAAATTTCTTCCCGAATTATAACATTACTGAATTTTGTATGATTTTCATTAGCGTTTTGCCTTACTCTATCGGTGTCTGAAAAAGCTTACCTTGAATACAACAACACGACACAAATGGTAGCTGTAAATGTTACATCCTGTTCTTGCTCATTCGAGTTTCAGAGGACTTCTGTCTTCATTTACTTTGCGTACGGGGCTCTTCCGGAATTTCACACGCGTCTTATTCTTGCAAGGCGGCTGAGAATCATGCAGAGATATGTGTGAGTGTGTGTGTGTGTGCTGGAAATAAAAAACACGAATAATGTTAAGATCCAGAATTCCACAAGGGAAACGGAACACTAGATTTCAACAGTAGAGGACCGACACAGATCTTTTTGTCCACCGCTGAATGTGTGTTCTTTTTTTTCACGGTCATTTAATGATATCCTGCGCTTCCATAGTTTATATTCATAATTATAAGACAATATCGTAGATACAATAATGAGTATAAACTAATTAGTAGGTTTTGCAAGAATAATGCAAATGGCTGCTGAAACAAAAACATAAACACTGCCAGAATTAGGGAAGAATAAAAAAAAGAACAAAAAAATGCTTGCTGATTAATATATGAAGTAGTTAATCTCTTTATCTAAGGATTTAAAGTGCATGAGAAGTATAAGTGTTGCCAGTGGCGGTGAGTTACTTAGTTGCAATTTCATTTAAGTAGAACTGTATATATTAGTGGGAGACGAGGCAGACAATTTCGTATGATCTAACACTCAACTACGCAATAGCATCGCCGGTCACTTACGCTCTCAAAAATCAGAGTTGGTAGGAATAAAAAAAAGAGCCATTTTCGTATGACTAAGCTCCCCGATAACTCCGTGATGTCGCAGTTGGCTCTTATCTGCTTTGTCTTGAATTTGAAATTGTCCATCAAATTCGGAAAGATTTTCACTAGCACGTGACCTTTTAGTTTTCTGTAGCAGAACACTATCGAGATGGCTACTTGTCTGTCTGTCCGCATTTTCTTCTGTCGGTCCTCAGATCTTAAAAACTACTGAGGTTAGAAGGCTGCTAATTGGTACGTTGATCATTCACCCTCCGATCGTCAAGTAGACCAACGTGCAGCCCTCTAGCCTCCGTAGTTTTTATTTTATTCAGGGTTAAAGTTAGCCATGATCGTTCGCCTGGCCAACAACACACGCCACCACCGGGCAGTGGCTGAAAGTTTCATGAGCGGTGGCTTTGAGTTTCAGGGCCTTGGCTGAGATAACTGGATTGCGCTGAAAAAACTTCCGCCCATTTATTACTCGTTTCTTCTTCTGAGCGAGGGATGTGCAGTTTGGGGAACCGCCTATGATTCCTAATGATTTATCAGAACTTGCCACGCTGCTTTGGATTTCAGTTGAGGTAGACGGGGACTTCACAATGACCTCATACCTGCACGTTCTCTCAGAGATTGTGAGAAAGAGCAATGGCATGTCCCTTGCCTATAATACTAACTAAAGTCGACCTTTAAAGGAAAAGAGCATTTATGCGAAATGAAGTGTTATGGGAGCTGTTACAGATAAGAAGAGAGCCTCAGTTCTCTTGACAATGACAGCTATAAAACAGCGGCATGAAAGCTGGAGGCAATTTAGCAGAGTAAGTTGGAGAGCAAAGACATATGAGGCAGGCGTGGATAATGGTTTGCCATGCACGTCGAATGCTTTACAGATATCATGAATGGCGATGGACATTCTCCAAAGATAGGGAAGATTTCCAGTAAAACTGGTCTTATTTACATTACAATGTATATATATATATATATATATATATATTATATATATATATATATATATATATAGGGATATATATGTGTGTGGTGTGTGTGTGTGTGTGTGTGTGTGTGTGTGTGTGTGTGTGTGTGTGTGTGTGTGACTGGTAAAACTGTTCTGCTACACCAGAATTCCGTCTATTAAAAGGAGCTCATAAAAACGCCAAAATATAGAAATATAGTACTTTTTATATTTTGGTGTTTTTATGGGCTCCTTTTATATATACCTACACAAGCATCCACATATGTATATAGTATATATACATACATATACATATAAATATATATATATATATATGATATATATATATATATATATATATACTATATATATATATATATATATATGTGTGTGTGTTGTCTGTATGTGTGTGTGTGTGTGTGTGTGTGTGTGTATATATATATATATATTATATATATATATATATATATATATATATATATATATATATAGTATTATATATAATATATATCTGTATATATATATATTATATTATATTGTCCTTCTTTGAAGCTCTTTATTTTACATTTAGAATAAATATACATCAGATTTTGTTTCAGTAATCATATGTTCAATATTTTCTTTACACTGTGACCTTTAAAATTATTTGTATTTACTCTATTATTTCCTTTTGTATTCCAATACATTTCATCTTCCACCAATGAAATCAATCAGTCGCAAATGAACCCTAGTATAAAGTTCGAACCTTCCAAATATTTTAATCTCTCTTTGATTCTGAGTTTCACCTTACCCACTTACCACTGAACTGCCAATCCTGCTTTTTATGGGAATTCATCGTCTTTCGACTAGTTACTAGTGATAGCTGTGGGAGCAAATGAAGTGGGAAAACATGATCAAACAGAGGGATGACTCAACGCATTTATGTTCAACAAGACGAGAGATACAAACCCTAGGAAATGTGTGATCAGTCATTTATTGGCACCTCCTCCAGAGGTCAGCTGATTGCCACGCGGGTCTTTCAAATGGAACACCAGGACAGTAAATTTCCTTGAACTAAGCATGTAATACATACATCGATGAGAATGGCTAAACCATTCACAGAGCTCACCCTACAAAATGGTGGCCCAATCCCTATCAGATATGGGAATGAGAAATCCAGCTGCCTTACAGCTTAAGTGTTGAGCTGTAGGGGATGCTATCATCAATGTTCCTTAACTGACACCGAATATATCCTGGGCGACGTATCACAACCCAGCAGATGGACAAAGATTGTTTCTTTTAACCCGACAGCAGATTCTTATTTGCAGTATGTCGATGCCATTCTTTAGATGAGTAAAGAGTTGTTTGGTTCGGGTTCACGGAGTTTGTGTTGAGTGATGTGATACAATGCTGAGGAAGCGTTATTCCCAGAGTAATTGGTAGAGATTACTGAAACACAAAATAAATATTCACTACTATTCACTACTAACCAAGAGGCCGTTCTCGACCTTTAGATACCAGTTTCGGCCTTCAGAGACTGGTTTCAGTCTCTAGAGACCATTTTTAGTCCTCAGAGTATGTTTTGTTTGATTGCGTTATGGTCATTTTGCATGATTAACTTTTTGTTGCATTTCAATTTAGAATCTGCTAATAATAGTCCTTTGAATTTTGCATTGCTTTAAGTTTTAGATTTTTTTCCCTATGTTATTTTACATTAGTTGTCTATTTTTATTTTACTTTTTCGTTTGGTAGTAATTTCTGGTTGACATTTACTTTATTTACATAGTATTTTGAACTACTAATGCCTCGATGGTTTGTCCTTCCGTATTACCTTTTCCCTGTCCATCAGTGTGTGGTCAAATTAACGATTTTCATAATTTATTAGAGTTGCATAGAACGCACCATAATAGAGCTTTAGATTGTGTATATTGCAGCGAATATTTTTGAAAAATTGATATAAGGATAGAACAACGTAATCTCGGCTCCGAAGTTAAAATTGTAAATTAATATTTCTCAATTGAAGGGTAGGTGTGGTAATATTGGCAGCATTGCGTGCAGATAACAGAAGTCTCCTACCAGATTAAAACATGAAGATCGAGGTAGTTAATTAAAGATAAAATAACTATATTGAAATAGCGTGTTATCTGACTGGTCAATCATTGCCGATGTCGCTCCCGAGAGTAATATCTCATTCATCGTCAGCACCGCCTCTAAAGCCCTATGACGTAAAGGTGGCTTCGTGACGTCCGGCCCCTAATGTTTAACTGTGCTTTGTCTTCAACAATTCATTACTTTTCATCTATCATTCATCTCATGGTTTTCATACAACAAGGTTTGGCACTGACAACTCGTTGTAATTCCTCGCTTGACGAGAGGGTTGCGTACTCGCCTATCAATCTCCCCGCTGGTGCCAGTGCGGAATCAGAGGAATTTATTTCTGGTGATTAGAAATTAATTTCTTGATATAATGCGGTTTGGATCCCACAATAAGCTGTAGTAGGTCACGCTGCTAAGTAACCAGTCGGTTCCTAGCCATGTAAAAAAATCTAATCCTTCGGGCCCTCCCTAGGAGAACTGTTAATCAACACTTCCGGTGCTCATAGGAGACCTTCTGACACTTTCAACTCACTATTACCCCTGAGGGTTAGGTGAAAAACATGCCCAAACCATCTCCTTGACCCTCTCAGTATTATTGCATCATCATCCCTAACTCTGTCCTGCCAACTGGCTCCTTTATTCACAAATCACCAAAATAGTTTAGATATAGTTTCTTATAGTACAATTTAGAAGAGACCTTATTTTCTGTAAATCGTTAATGCTATGCTGTGCTACTTATCAGTTGCATAGCATGAGGTGAGGGTCGTGCCCTCATTTACAATAACAAAACCTTTGGATTAGCTGATGGGACAGTCAACCTTTTTGACATTAGCTTAGGTTTTAACCTGGGTTAACGCTTAACACAGTGTAGTACCGCCAGAAGAGCCTAGACCATATATTTCGGCTTAGTCTGTCCACTTTATCCTGTCTGCCCTGAGATCTAAATTAACTATTGAGGCTAGAAGACTGCAAATTGGTATTATGATCTTCCGCCCTACAATCATCAAACATACCAAATTGTAATCCTCTAGCCTTAGTAGTTTTTATCTTATTTAAGGTTAAAGATAGCCATGAATCGTACACCTGGCATGGGCCGCAACCTCACTCAACTGTATCTGGTGAACTACTGAAACGCTACCCGTCATAGCTGATGGTTTTCACACAGCATTATACGTTGTACAGAAACCTTGATGGTGCCGTAGAAACTTCGGAGCCTTTTTTATTATTATTTTTTTCTTTTTTTACAGGGTCCAGATGTCTCATCACTTTGCCTAATTCAAGGAAACACACGATGTTCAAGTGCGAAGTATTACAACAATAAACTTACTAACTGGCCCCGTACCACAGATATAATGCGAATTTTCATTACAAAACACATTTGAAGAAGGAATATATATATATGTGTGTGTGTCTGTGTGTGTGTGTTTTATTGTTTGTGTTGTGTGTATTTTTTAGGTGGGCGTTTCGAATAAATTGGGATAAGATGGAATTCAGACGAATGACCGACCACCTTATCCTTGAAGCTACCCCTGGATATTATGGAACAATATTTGTTATTCGCAACTACTATATTCGGCTGTATTCTCCCACCATTTGAGCAGCGGCCCCAGCTAATGGACTGGCGCGCCTTTGTTAGAAGGCTCTTGTTTTATTAATGATGCTTAAAGATTTTTGCCATCTTTTGTGCCGGACCGGCTCGCTGTAAAATGATAATGGCCGCGTTTATATTTATTTCGGTGAAATGGCGCTTTCGAACCCCATACTACTACAGAATGTTGCGCGGGTGTTGCAAGAGGGAGCATTTGCTCATTTATTTTTAATCATTCATTATCGTGTGATAATACCAGGCGATTGATTAGTTGTTTGATTTTCAGCCGCTGAGAAAAATATCATTTTTTTTTTTTCGTGATAAAACTAGTTACGAACTTCCATATCAAAAAGCTCGGAATGTCGGGAGAAAAAGACACAAATGATAGATGAAGTCTTCAAGGGGAAATAATGATGGTCAGAAGGAGTTCCATAGTAAATTAGAGAAAATCACGAGCTTGCAAAAAAATTAAATACAGATACGAGACTTTTCGGCATTATTGGGTTCTGCTCTCATAGCTATACTAATTGTGGACCTTCCTCTTAAAGACAATGAGCACTGGTGTATGATGCTGCATTGAGACATTCTCAGAATTGTCCAGCTAATTGAGGAACCCCCACAAATTCCTTGTAATAGCTCAGACCTCTGTTCATAGATATTCCAGCTATCGTCAATTCCAGGGTCTGAGATTTTATAGGCACCTCCGAGCAATGGGCCACTGAGATAGACATATCTGTCATTCAGTATAAACTCAATACCACCACTGGAAAACGGCTTGGCTGAAGTCTAGAGCCAACTGGGATCACATTATTGAAGCCTGTCAGGCACTTAATATTTCAAATGGTATTTCAGACCCAGACCCCAAGAGGATGTTAAATGAAATGCTGATGGCTTAATCGTAGTGAGGTAAGTCCCTCGCAAGGTTATCATGATTAGGGCAAATAACCTGCCGTGGTTTTATGATGAAGGTAGACGAGCTCACAGTGATAAATAAACCAAATTCAACACTTGGAGGTGAGATCATTCAATTGAAAATTACACCATTTTTTGTTGACTCCCGTTGTGGTACCAATAGAATTTACCATATAGCTGAGAGAAATAAAAACAATTCCGTAAATATGAAACTTGAAAAAATGACTCAGCCTCATCTGTGGTGACGCGAATTGTCAACTTCTATCTTTGGGTCAGGGTCGTCTTCCATCCCACCACTTCTAACAGATGATGGCAGATTGGTTACTGCCCTTAATGAGGAAATAGCTGAACTGCTTCATCAAGCGTTCGAAGCTAAACTGTCAGCTGAGGATGTCCCTCTGCCAGATAATGGTCATCCTGAACCGATTCTTAAAAATATTTTCATTTAAGAACAGTCTCAATAATCTTGAAAGCTGAGGTGGAGATGATCCTGATGGCTTCTTCCCTTTGTTTTAAAAATGTCTCCCAAGCTTAATTGTCTATAAATTATGTCGATGCTGTATCTTTGCGGATGAGAACAAGCTTAGTAATACAGTGCCTGTTCCAAAGAATGGCATATCTGCAGAATGCAGTAACTATATAGTCGAATTCGTGTTCTCCTTCAGTTGCCCAACTTTCAGAAAAAAAAAACTTATTTTTAAGCCAATGTATGTGAAATTTGAAGGATTGATAGCTTACAGTCAATAAGTGTACAGAAAATAGTTAAGGAACTACAATGCTCTTTCAGATTTGACACATTCTTTGCAAGAGAACTTTGATCAAGGTTTGGTATGTAGAGTAAGTCAAATAATTTTTAGCGCTGCTTTGGAGTGGGTGGATAAGTTTTAGAATCACTTTTAGATTTATTTACAACAAGTAGGCAGCAGTGTCTGGAGTTCCCCAGGGTTGTGTTCTGGTTCCAATGTTATTCTTGTTGTTTGCAAGTGATATGGGTGTTGACCTGAAAAACAACTGTTCAGTTCAGATGATGCATCACTCTTCGGGCTATCAGATTCTCTACTTAAAAGAAATG
>NC_087201.1:30389442-30394442 GCF_015104395.2 Macrobrachium nipponense | reverse complement strand
GCGGACAAAATTACATGAAGGAAATGCTAATAACGAATGATAAGCATCGTAAGTTCCATTGCACATTTTGTGAACCCAAGTACGGGGAGAATAAGGCCTGTGAATTGATTTTAACCTAAAATAATTTCAATGCCTAGATTTTAGAAATCACTGAGGAGGCTCATATTATTGTTTCATCTGAAGAAATGAAGGAACTCGAGGGGATAATAAAGTTTCAACTTTCTCACACTGTTGGACTTTTGAAAAGTCTCCCTGAGGTTATGTAATTTGTACTTCAAAAATTTAATTTACTTATATTTCTAACCATTTATTGATTAATTTGTAAATTCATTTTTATTTTTTAATAAGTAATCCCTTCTTTCTGCTTTTCCCTTTACCTCCTGTTACTTCTTTCTAATGAGCACCATATATTTTGGAAGTTTGAATTTCAAGTCAATGGGCCATGTTGGCCTGTTCCATTTGAAAAGAATTCATTAGTAAATAATAATAATAATAATAATAATAATAATAATAATAATAATAATAATAATAATAATAATGAAGTTATTGCTTTTCTGATATCAGGAGCACTCATTTTATATAGGCTATTAGATGCCTCATATTGCACAGAGAATAAGAATAAGGAGAGTATTGTGACTTCTGCCAGTATCTGAAAGTGAGGCTTTTTCGTGGTCGAAGTTATCAAATGCACCCATGGTGAAATTTCTTACTTCACTAACATATGACGCCATTGGTGGTATCTCATTGGTTTATCAAAGTTCACGGACAGGTCAAACCGATTTAAACTAGAAATGAGAGTTTTGGACCTGGATACACTAAATGGATACAGAATTCACCATGTGTAATGAGGTACGTTTTCTACCATTATGCATATATATGTACTATATATAACTGATTTATACTAGCTAACCAACCTGGCGATGCCTGGGAAAACTCTGAATGACTACCAATAAACTCTCTCTCTCTCTCTCTCTCTCTCTCTCTTCCTTCTTTCTCATCCCTAACACCCCCTCTACTCTCTCTCACGTCCTCTCCCTTTCACTCTCTCTCACTCTCTCCCTTTCCCGTTAAGATAGTTGCTTCAATTATATCGCTCTGTTGTTTTGACATTTTACAGTTCACTTCTACTCATCCCCCATTCCTATCTGGGTTGAACTTAGACTTAATGGGTATCGGGAGTGTCACTGTTCATCTCAGCGACCTCAAGAACTAAGGATCAGACAGTGTCTGTCATTTTCAGTTACTGAAAATGACTGATACTGGGTACCAGTGATGTCTCATCCACAGTATTCGTTTTCAGATACTAAGCATATATATACCAGGTTTGGTTGAAATTGCTCAATACATTTCAGAGTTATACTGGAACACACCCACATACATACACACATTTTTATATTTATAGATAGATTGTGAACTGGAAGTTGAAGAAATGGTTAAAAATATTGGTACTTAAATTATATAAGCCTATCCTTCAAAATTTCATGAATAGAAGCTATACAAGGACATATTTTCAGGCAAAGTATGATGATTTCTGGTTGATTTTGTGGAGAATTCCTATGCATATAATTTTATGAAGAATATGCAGTTTACTAAAAAGGTGGAAGTGGACTGGACATTAATAAGATTAAACATCTGAGGAATAAGAGATTTGGGAGGAAACAGAGATAAATTGAGAAAGGGTGAGGTGAAAGTGAGGAATTCCTTAGGAGAAAGTAAGGACTTCCCGATGACGGTGTACTGGTTGGCGCCTTCAAATAAAATGTGATCATGAAATTGCAAAGGAAATGAAGGATTTCTTTTGTCTGGAGAAATAGATACCTGGAGGCTAAACAGAATTTGAATTGAAAGTGGTTGCTGAACATTTCTTTGCAACAAAGTCTTCGAGCTTTAAAAGAAAGTTTTTGTCAAGAAGTAGTAAAAATAACCAGGGATGAGAATAATTCTGAGTAGACGAAATTTAATGAATAGCAAAATAGGGGTGAGGGTAAAAAATTATTTTGGGATCGTACGTCGTGTCATCTGGATGCATAACATGAATCGTGAGTAAAAATCTGTCTCCCTCAAGCGTCGTTTATGAAGACAATGAAATTCGCCAACACCGCCCCACCCCCGCCCCGCCCAAGCGCCCAACGCCCCTACTCCCGTCTCTCTCTCTTCTCTCTCTCTCTCTCTCTCTTTAATTCACATATCATCGAATTGTGATAACACGTCATAGGTACGAACTCCTGCATATTACCAAAATTAACTAGCGTATACAATCCACCACAACAAACATTAATATAAAGGCAGTTTTCATTGTTGTTTTTAGATATTTCAGCAATTCCCTATTTTCTATAAATACACACACTCCCCAACCCCCTCCAAAGAACCCCTCCCCTTTGTACGTGGACGCTGGCGCCATCTATTGGTCTGAGTGCAGTTGTTATACAACGCTCCCCTTATAAGTAGTCCTTCTCAAGGACCCTAAAAGACAGGTTAGAGATTGGGCGGGTAAAACCATTATCTTCGAGGGTTGAAATGATAGTCAGCATGGAATTACGATCTACTCTTAAGTGTAAGAAACTTACAATTTTATAATTCTTATGATCTATGTAATTGATAACATATATTCATTATTCTATGTACAACGAAACTGAAGTAATTATAGAGTAACAGCAGTTTGAACGTAGATTCAGCACCCTTCCTCCCCTGTCTTGAAAATGCAGTTGCCCAAATTAAAATGACACTACATAGTGCTGCCAACTATCGGAGCCTTCAAGAAGCATTTCTAGCCGGCTTTATTTGGATCGCTTCGCTGATTGGTTCTCTTCTTTGCTGTTAACCTCGCAACTGCTTAGCGTCACCTAAACTATCAAATGGTTGTTGATAGGAAACTCATTAAAAATGTATCGTCTTCTTTCGTTCATTTAAATACGCTATATATAAAGCCAAAAATTCTTTAGTGTTCACCGACAAGCTAAAAGTATATTCACCCATTCACATCAATGAATACGACTACAATACCTGACCTTCATCACAATTGAATAGGCGATTATTAATCTTATCTATTTATCCATGAGCTTACACATGGAATATTATAAAAAACGATGAGCTTGAAATGATCAGAAATCTAATTTTGCTTCCAAGAACAAAAAAGAAAAAAAAATCATGTGAAAATCCTCTTGTGCTCAGATCAAATAGGACAGAGGGGACAGGTTACAAAAAACTAAGGAAAAATAAGCTCTCTCTCTCTCTCTCCTCATCACCCCTCTACTTTCTCACTTCATCTCCTCATCATCACACACACACACACACACACACACACACACACACACACACACACACATATATATATATATATATAATATATAATATATTATATATATATATATATATATATATATATATATATATATAGATATATATATATATATATATGATATATATATATATATATATATATATATATATATTATGTATGTATGTATACATTCTCTCTCTCTCTCTCTCTCTCTCTCTCTCTCTCTCTCTCTCTCCTCCATAGCAACCCCTCTTCTTTCTCTCTCACTTTATCTCTTTTCCAACAATTAAAAAGTGCTCTGAAGTTTCTCCTGAGCTATCGGGTTTTCTGTACAACGTATAATGCTGTATAATACCATCAGCTACGACCGGTAGCGTTTCAGTTGCTCACCAGATATGGCAGAACGCTGCCAGATGCACGAGCCATGGCTTCAGGCTTAAATAGAATCAAAACTACTGAGGCTAGAGTGTTGCAATTTGGAATGTTTAATGATTGTAAGGTGGATGATCAACATACCAATTTGTTGCCCTCTAGCCTCAGTAGCTTTTCAGAACTAAAAAAAAAACTGTTATTTAGTTTGCGGCAAATAAGAATGAAAGTCATCTTGAATTTAGATGACACGAGGCATCGAATCCTCGTAAATATCAAAGGGAATTCCACAAATTTCTCTTGAGTCCGAATACCAGTAAAGACGATCTTAATTCATGGTTACTACATATCAACTTATGACGCGTAAAATGAAGACTAAATATGATGTTGTTTATGCACGGGCCGTAAAGTACAGCCTTGGGTATGTAATCATTAGATTATATCGAAAAATAGAGTAATATATTGGAAAGTAGGCTTCGTGAACATGAACATGCAATTTCAAAGTAGAGCAATGTGGTATTAGGAGCAGACTGCCAGTATACAAGGATTATATTCCTTGCATACTCGAATAGATTGCAACCTGCCCCTTCTCCGCGGGGGCTTAATGTGGAAGTAAAGAAAATCTTGAAACTATAACTTCAAAACATTGCGTGTTTGAACATAATCACGGTGTGTAAAAGGTGCATGAGTTAGAACTGCTGTTATTTGTTCCGAAAGTTTTGAGGAAAGGTTCAATTCTCTCTGGCTAAAAAAAAAGAAAAAGAAAAAAAAAGTAATGTATTATTATCCTCGATATTTTCAGTAGGAAAATTATTCCTTTCCACGTATTACCATCAATATACTTTCTATTCATTTTATTAATTGCCAAAAGTATTTGTCCTCATTTCTTAACTGTCAATGCGTAGCGTTATATAACAAATGATATATTCCAGTGGTTCTTAACCTTTATTTGGATAACGGACCCTTCCGAGGGCCAGGCGAAAGCTTTGGACACTCTCCTGGGAAAAATGCATAAATTCACATAAACAATATATATTGTAGGTAATGAGCATCAAACGCCTCCTATACAACGTACAGATCAGTCTTTACAGGGCAATAGTTTTTCACTTTCGTTTAATGTATATATCAGTGGTCACTCCCCGAATAAATAAAGCATACTCAGCTCATGCAAATTACACAAAAGGAAAATGCAACTCTACGCAAATTTTCATTTCAGTGTCAAAGTTTATTGCTTGCTTTGAATAAGAAGATGAAAGTGCAGAGTTGTCTTTAACAGGGTAACAAGGACACTGAGAAGATTTCCGTTTTTCGTGTTTATAGTAACAAATGAGGAAGGAAGGTAGTACGTAGT
>NC_087201.1:30381942-30384442 GCF_015104395.2 Macrobrachium nipponense | reverse complement strand
TGTTTATCAAAGATGTGACACATGCTGTGTTTCTTGTGTCCACACATCGGTGCGCAGAGTTGTTGCCAGCGGAAAGAAGGTTTGAGAGGTCACGTGGTGACCTCACCCAGTTTCCCTTACAAGGTCTGCTCACCACTGACAGTAAGCTGGTTGGATTGGATGCTTGTTTGGGGAAGTTTTGTGTGTCATTGGGGGCGACTGGTCCTTCTGAGTTGCTGTCGGATTCCGTGTCGGTTGACTGCTCGACCCATCATGGTGGTGGTGGTGGAGGTGCTGCTCCTGTTGGTGGCTGTATATGGCTATCTACAATGGCATTCCAAACGTTATCCCCAAGTTGGAGGAAAGGATTCCCTTCAGAAAGTGTCTATTCATTTTCATTTCAGACTAGTATCCCTAGTTTTATTTCTACAGTTTATTGCAATAGTTAGCTGACTCAAGTTATCGGTGAACGGAACTAGAGATTACGAAGCGAATTTAGACTACTATTTACTGCATAGTAAATGATTTAGGAACTGTTCCAGCCTTTCAGTTTGATTTTATCTAAGAATATGCTGCCGAATATACACACATATAGTAGATATATATTTATATATATATATTATAATTATATATAGAATATATATATATAAGTAATATAATATATAGATTATATATATATATATATATATGTGTGGGTGTGTGTGTGTGTGTGTGTGTGTGTCGTGGTATATATATATATAAAATACATATATAACAGAATTATATATATCATTATATATATAAATATATATCATATATATAAGTGTGTGTGTGTGTACGTATGGCATATGTGTATGTGGAGAGAGAGAGAGAGAGAGAGAGAGAGAGAGAGAGAGAGAACAAACTGAAAAAAGGTGTAACCTTTTTCACAGGATCCCTTGCATACCTCATTTTCAAGTTCCTCTATATACCCAGAATCTAAAAGACACCGGAATACTTAGAATCGGTGTAATGTATTTTTTCGGTCTTTCAGCGGATTATTATTTGAGTCTCCGCTAATGAACTGATTTCGGGAAAAACCAATCACGGTAATGAAGTAAGGTATCATCGCCGTATCAAGAGAAGAGATAATGACCCGAGATCGATACATCAAATTAACATATTAATGGAAAATCCTCCCCTTTTAAGGATCACCATTAATAATTAAATTGGACTACCATTGTGAATAGCAACGAATTGATGGCTGGAAGTGGTATTCTGCGTAATGTCGTAGGTCTCTCTCTCTCTCTCTCTCTCTCTCTCTCTCTCTCTCTCTCTCATACATATATTACAGCTATACCTATGCATCTTGGATATAAAGATTACTTTAACACCTTTGGCAATGTAATACGATATCAATTTAATGATGTCAAGAACAAACAAGTATTATATGTCTATGAAGAAAACGTACTTAGTCGCGTAAATATAATTTTCTTCGGTATTTAATAAGGAATATATCAGAGATAAGAGATCTAATATTCACAGAAAAAAATAAAATGTCAATGTTATTACAGTAAAATGAGCTTAACCAGTTACAACTTAAAAGAATTCAACTCATTGGTTTAATAATAATAATAATCTAATAATAATAATAATATAATAATAATAATAATAATAATAATAATAATAATAATAATAATAATAATAATAATAATAATAAGGGATACCAACAGAACAAAACTATTTGGAACCAACAGAAAAAAAACTATAAAGCCAACTAAGAGGGGAAGACAACCACCCAGAAATTCCTGAAGCCGAACCAAGTAAGAGACTCTGGGAAAACATATGGAACAATCCGGTATCATACAACAAACAGGCAACATGGCTCCAGGAAGTCAAGAAAGAAGAAACAGGGAGAATAAAACAAAGATTCACAAAGATCACAGCAGACACAGTCAGACACCAACTAAAGAAAATACCCAACTGGAAAGCCCCAGGTCCCGTGAACTCCATGGATACTGGCTCAAAAACTTCAAGGCCCTACACCCACGAATAGCAGAACAACTGCAGCATAGTATCACAAATCACCATACGCCCAAATGGATGACCACAGGAAGAACATCCTTAGTACAAAAAGACATGAGTAAGGGAAATATAGCCGGTAACTACAGGCCTATCACCTGCCTACCAATAATGTGGAAGTTACTAACATGTATCATCAGCGAAAGGCTATACAACTACCTAGAGGAGACGCACACCAACAGAAAGGCTGCAGAAGGAAGTGTAGGGGCACATAAAAGACCAGCTCCTGATGGACAAAATGGTAATGAAGAACAGTAGGAGAAGGAAAACTAACCAAAGCATGGCATGGATTGATTATAAGAAAGCCTTTGACATGGTACCACACACATGGCTAATAGAATGCCTGAAAATATATGGGGCAGAGGAAAACACCATCTGCTTCCTCAAAAATACAATGCACGACTGGAATACAATACCTACAAGCTCTGGAATAAGACTAGCAGAGGTTAATGTCAGGTGGGGGATATTCTAGGGTGACTCA
>NC_087201.1:30364442-30376942 GCF_015104395.2 Macrobrachium nipponense | reverse complement strand
ATATATATATATATATATATATATATATATATATATATATATATATATATATATATATATATATATATATATTAGGAAATTTTCTTTAAAATTAAAGACCCTATACAACAAGCCTTCGTCCAATCTGATCTATAAATGGCAGTGCAGTGGTTGTGATGCCACTTACGTTGGAAAAACTACCAGATCAGCTTGGATGAGATGGTTTGAGCACCTTTGGTAGGTCATTTCGTACAGGCAATTATCTTACAAGACCTAGTTATAGTGCAATTAGGGAACACAAGCGAGGAGTCTGGTCACCCTTTACATATCGATGATTTTTCTATTTTAACCTCTGCCCAGTTGCTACAGACCTCGACATTTTAGAGGTTTTATATTCTGTTAAGATAAAGCCTTTCCTTGGCTAGAAATGTAGCTGTTACCTCACTATTGTGTTTTTAGTCTGCATCCTGCTGGTTTGTATATCACTTAGTATATTTACTGTTTCTTTTACCATCCGTTTTTTGTGACTTAAATTTGCATTCTGCTTTATTTTATTTTTATCTACTCAATAGTTTCATTTAGCAATTTTTAATTTGAATTTTTTAAGTATTAGCCATCTTTTAACGTACTCTTATCATTTTTATACATATCATTTTATTATTGATGTGAATTTGATAGCAAGAACTATAATGTCATTCATTTTAATTTGTAGGTTGAAAACGAGTGATATATACCCGAAACATGTCTCAATAAAGTTGTACAAATGCTGTTCCGGTTTTGGCCTTGGTGTTTTACTAATTTGTAGATGGCGCTTCCCTGCTGGTGTTTCAATTGCTATATATATATAATATATATATATATATATATTATATATATATATTATATATATATATGTGTATGTGTGTTTTTTTGTGTGTTCCCACATCAACTACCGCAGATAATCAGTGCATTGATAAGTGGATATATCTAACTACAGTGTTACGTGGTAAGATATAACTTTGACTTATAAAGAATTCACTTGCTAAGTGATTATTGTGATATCCATTAAGACGCGTCAAACTCTGCTTAAAGCGGAATATTGAAAAGGTGAAATTTTTTCTAAAGGAAAACGTACATTATAAAACAGCTAGAGCATCCATCACGCGACAGAGAAAGTAAATCTAATAACACGGAATGACCAGATTAAAATGCAGGTTAAATTGACCTTAATTTAGGTAAGTGGATTAAACTCATTTGCTTTTCAAAATGGCACACTAAAATGCGTCAAATGGCTCACGATGCCCACCCAAGCGCGTTCTGGCTCAATAACACCTTTGCTTGTGTTATCGCATATTCTCCTACATAGTGATTGCACATACACACATATGTATGTATATAATGTATGTATTAAATAAATATATATATATATATATATATACTATATATATAATATATATATATATATATATATATATATTATGGATCTCTGTGTGTGTAGGAGGGCAGTGAGTTCAGTTGGTAATGTGAGGCACTTTATTTACTCATTCTCGTATGTTTATATGCCACTACCGAATGAGGATTTTCTAAAGCCACTTGGGTCGTTTTTCCCTTAATGAAAGTCAGCAATGAGGACAACAACCACAAAGCCCCGATGAGTCTGGGAGTCTAGAAAACAATGGGAGACGCGTTGGAAGTATTCCGACCTTCATCCCAAATTATGTTAAGTCGCTCAGAAATTCTGAAGCAATTTGGCCTGATTCAGACCAAAAAGGGTGACGCTGGGAAGGTGGCTGTCTGGTTTTGGGGCATCATAGTTCTCTCTCTCTCTCACTCGCTCTCTCTTTCTCTCTCTCTCTCTCTCTCTCTCCTCGGATGGACTAATCATTCCTATGAGCATCCTAATCCTTGTAACTCCTTGTAACTCATTCTCTCTCTCTCTCTACTCTCTCTCTCTCTCTCTCCTCTCTCTCTCCTCCTCGATGGACTAATCAGTCTTTGAGCAACATACCTAATGCCCTTGTAACACCTTGTAATCCTAATCTCTCTTCCTTCTCCCTCCCTCTCCCTCTCTCTTCTCTCTCTCTCTCTCTCCTCGGTCCTCGGAATGGAACTATCAGTCTTTTGAGACATCTTAATCATTGTAACTCTTTGTAACTCTCCCTCTCCTCGGATGGACTAATCACTCCTTGAGGCAGCATAATCCTTGTAACTCCTCGTAACTCATTTCTCTTTTTCTCTCGCTCTCCCCCTCTCTCCTCGATGGACTAATAAGTCCTTGAGGCACATTAATCCTTGTAACTCCTTGTAAATCTCTCTCTCTCCCTCTCCCTCTCTACTCTCTCTCCCTCTCTCTCTCTCTCTCTCTCTCTCTCTCCTCGGATGGACTAATCATTCCTTGAGGCATCCTAATCCTTGTAACTCATTGTAACTCATTCTCTCTCTCTCTCTCTCTCTCTCTCTCTCTCTCTCCTCGGTATGGACTAATTAGTCTTTGAGACATCCTAATCCTTTTAACTCCTTGTAACTCTCTGTCTCTCTCTGTCTCTCTCTCTCTCTCTATCTCCCCGGTGGGACTAATAAGTCTTTGAGGCATCCTAATCCTTGCAACTCCTTGTAACTCTCTTGATATGATGAAATGATTTAGATTTAGAGCAATAATGACGTCTAAAAACTACATTCTTACAGTAACCTCTTCACATTAAACGAAAACAAAACCAGAAATAATGGACGGAAACTAGAACCGAAGGGATACAACACATCCCATTGTGGGACCTTCTTCACATATGAGATATGTGACACATGGAATACACTGCCACCGGAAGTCGTAAACAGCAGCAGTGTGGAAGAGTTCAAAAGAAAGCCAGACAAAATCATTAAAATACTGAGAATGAATTGTAAAACCTGCTCCTAGAGGTAAGTGAGCACATGAAGTCTTCTCGGATGGAGTAATGAGTCTTAGAGACATCCTAATCCTTGTAACTCCTTAAGGCAGAGTATAGGAAATACACGATATTTCTACGTTGTACAAAGATAATTTGGATTAAAGTATATTATACTCACCAGGAAAATGACCTCGTTGCCTAACCGAAGAAGAAGAAGAAGAAGAAGAAGAAGAAGAAGAGAGAGAGAGAGAGAGAGAGAGAGAGAGAGAGAGAGAGAGAGAGAGATATGGGATAATGGACGGTATATTTTCGACTCCTCTTATAATATCTTCCAGACCCACAGACCCTTGAGGCTTCGCATTTGTTTGTGATTGCTAATTTTCATCGAGAAGAAATATCCTGTGATAGAGTCTAATAAAAGTTCGTATTCGGAACAAATATATTCTTACACAAAAGACAAATATTAAAGGGAGGCATGCACGCACTGGTCGTTTCACATATAGGCATGTTTACTATATATGTATATATATATATATATTATATATATATATATATAATATATATATATATATATATATATATATATGTATGTATATATATATATATATAAATAAATACATACTTATATATGTATATATATACTATATATATATATATATATATATATATATATCTATATATATATATATATATATATATATATATATATATATATATATAATCTTCGGTCATGCAAATGTAACCAGTACCAATTTTATCAAAGATTTTTACTTAACTGAATATTATTATTGCTTTGATATTGAACAGGCAAACTCCTTAGAGAATTAGCGATGGTCATTAATGAATGTATAAATAGATGCATTCGTCCATAATGTTATTTAACTTTTATGAAGTTACTCATGTCACTTAACAGAATGCAGAGTATCCATTATGTGACAGATAAAGCAAATCTAATATAACCAACTGACCAGATTAAAATACTGGTTAAATTGACCCAAATTTTGTTAAGTGGGTTAACTTCGTTTTGCTATTTAAATGACACACCAAAATGCGTCAAAAGTACCGTGATATCAAAGCATGTTCTGGTTCAGTGACAGTTATGTATGCTTTCATCGGCATAAACTCTCTCTCTCTCTCTCTCTCTCTCTCTCTCTCTCTCTCTCTCTCTCTCTCTCAATTTTATAACCAGTGGTTTCACTTATCATTAATTAGCTAATACTCTCTCTCTCTCTCTCTCTCTCTCTCTCTCTCTCTCTCTCTCTCTCTCTCTTATTCCAATAACGGATATATTAAGTAGAGGAATAATCAGAAACAATTTTATAACTAGTGGTTTCACATATCATTAATGAGCTAATACTATCTCTCTCTCTCTCTCTCTCTCTCTCTCTCTCTCTCTCTCTCTCTCCATTCAATTTACTGTTGTAGCTTTCAGACATAGATGATATTCATTTTTTCACTTTGTCCTATATTCTTTTCGTAGCTAGGCCTTTCTCTCTCTTTCTCTCTCACCATTCAATTTACCTCTGTAGCTTTCAGCCATAAATGATATTCCATTTTTCACTTTGTACTATATTTTTCTCGTGGATAGGCCTCTCTCTCTCTCTCTCTCTCTCTCTCTCTCTCTCTCTCTCTCTGTGTTAGACTGAACTAGTTTATATTCGATAAGTAACTACAAAACTACGTTCCGAAAACATTTTATCTTGTGATAAAATAAAATTTCAATAACGAAATGGTTCTTTAATATGATATGTGATCGATAGATCCAATTCAGGGCTGAAATTTATTAGCACAAGCATTTCCATGAGATCCACGAATTAAGTCTCTGAGATTAATTCATCTGATGAGATTTTTTTTCATGATAACCTCTCCAATGATCGTGAAAAAGAAACAGATATTTTAATTCGTCAAAAAATATCTCGCAAAATCAAAAAGAAAAAATGTTATGCTCGGTTTAAAAGAAAACGTAAAAAATTTAGCAAAATATACTTTGAACTTATCCAGAATATTTATGACACTCGTAACACGATTTAATCTACTTCAGATTTATAAGAAATTTTGGATCTTTCGTAGCTAGTGACACCCCAAAGGGTATGAACCCGGTATGTATCCACTTTAGCGGCGTGTTTAGTACAACCCCGTTGGGGATGACCGTAAACCCATAAACAAAAGACTGTAAATATCATAAAATAATGACCCTCGAGAAATATTAGCCTTAGATAACGACCCCCAAACTTTCAAGTCGGGAAAGATCCGGACTTTCGAATTTGAAGTATCATTTATTGTCTTAATCTTCCCCAGCGAAGGAAGCTAATAGTACGTCATGATTGCGTATGTTACATTTGTGAAGACGCGAAAATAAAGAAAGAGGTGCCCTGTCTAAATGACCAATTATTGCATAATGCATAAACGTGATTCCCAAATTTGGCGATGCAGCCAACCTCATCATCCCCCGCTTTCAGCTCGCCAGAACATCGAGCTACTGAAGGAAGCAACAAAAAATATAGGCGAACCTTGAAATATTCGCCCTGTGGCTGCATGAAGCGAGCATGGCTAAATCGCGCCCAGAGCGAGGAAAATTCCCCGCCACCCTGATTATACTTTGTGCTGATGGGCGTAAAATAAAATATCATAAGCCTTAAGTTATCGCCGGAACTTCTGCTACACTTCCCCGAAGACATTATAAACTGGATGTATATACACGCTCCTCGGAGGCTGCGAGCCAGAGATTACCGTATCTCAGAATCATGCGCTTCTTTGTTTTATATGCAAGGGACCTCGATCAATTTAGTTGAAGAATTTCCTTTTTTTTACGTATTGTGTACGTGTTTGTGCGTATAGTTTTTACGTATTTGTATAAAGGTTCTTTTCGCTTACTCAGGGAGTAAGCATACAAATTACTTTGTTGTTCTTCTTCTTGGAGATAGGAGAGGCGTATGGAAAATTCTAAAAATGTCTGAAAAAGGTTTCGCGCTGAGCTAAAGATACAAGAATTTTAGGATAGGATATTTATGATTTATTTATTAGAGTGAAAATGTAGGAAAATCAATAATGTGCATGTTGAACAGAGCAGAACAATTATTTCCAATGATAAAATATAGCGTATTTATTTTAATTTTCGTCAGTGGAACAACCGTTGTATTTGACCGTAGATTTTACATGTGCCCCTAGTAAAAGGAAAGTCGGATGACAGCTTGCTATGTATATATATATATATATATATATATATATATATATATATATATATATATATATATATATATATATATATATATATATGTATATATATATATATATATATATATATATATATATATATATATATATATAGTATGTATGTATATGTATGTATGTATGTATTTGTATGAAGTTTTTTGATATTACAGGTATTTATCCATATTTTACCATTATTTGTGAATAAAGTTTGGATGGCTATAAAAACATTTACAGATACCTTATTAGGAAGGAGGTTCGGAGACCGACGCATTTTTTCGATTTAGCTGTGACAGCACAAAGGTATTAGACCATTTCATTCATTTCTCATTAAAGGTAGTCTGTAAGATATTTTGCAGGTGAAATCGAATTTTGGTCTCTGGTTGATAAATCTATATAAATATACTTACAAACACACACACACACACATATATATATATATATATAGATATATATATATATATATATATATATATATATATATATATATATATATATATATATATATATATACATTGATTCATTCATTCAATCGAATGGCTTTCTCATTGTTAACCAGCTCTTTTATATTGCTTTATTGTTTAGGTTACTAAGAGACAAAATGAAGTGAAGTAAATAGCTATAGGATATGGAGAAATATACATATAAAAAAAAAAGCTGGTTAACAATGAGAAAGCCATTCTATTCAATAAATGTTGCTTCCGTGAAAATCGTGCCTATATGTGTGTATATATATATATATATATATATATATATATATATATATATATATATATATATATATATTATATATATATATATATATATATATATATATATATATATATATATATATATATATATATATATATATATATATATATATATATATATATATATATATATATATATATATGTGTGTGTGTGTGTGTGTGTGTGTGTGTGTTCATACGCGTCGGTATGTACATTTTTAGCGTTTTTGATTTCCTGTGCACAATTGACCCTACTTGAGGTTTTCCGTCTTTTCAAGATATCGGGAAGAGCTGTCTACTTTTGTGTGTATGTGTGTTGTGTGTGTGATAGCCGTTTTTAGTTATCTGTTTGTGAAAAGGTGTGTTTGTTGCTATGACTAAAGAACCAAATTATCTACGATGTCGTTATTAGTATTTTCTTAATTAATTGTGATAATATGGAAACGCCAGTAACTTGGATATCAACGAATTATTTTTTTTTCTTTTGTGGGGATGGGGTGCGTTTTATCTTTTATTTAAATATCCACTCTCAGAAACCACTTAGAGCGCTACATCAGATTATGAGTATACCGTAATTTATTAGAAAACGAAGGTGCCTTGCGAACACACTGAAGAAAAGCTATATATTGGTTTCGGGCGTTTCTTATTTATAGTGACTAACGGTCAGGTAAAGTAACACGGATGACTTGAAGTAATGGAAAACCCTAATAAGTCAGTACACTGATTTTTTTGTTTTCAGGTACATTAGACAGTAGTATTTAGTCGATATTAAATAAAAGTAAAAGTTTGGTTTTCTTCTGTATGGATATTCCGTTCGAAAATAGTGATGGGGGATTGTCTGCTGTAAGCGAATAAGACACACACACACACACACACACACACACACACACACACACATATATATATATATATATATATATATATATATATATATATATATATATATAATATATATATAATATATATACGTGTGTGTGTGTGCATGTAGAAAATCTAATTACGTCCGGACACATGCGATGCTATAGACACCAATGAACAATTACTGATTAACGTTTTAGAAATTGATTCACACTTATTGTAAAATTAATGCAGTTCCTGATATAAGCTACATCTTGGTTTGCGCCACTTATAACTATGAGGAAAGTGTATGTCCCGATCAAATATGAGAAACAAGTCAATCTATTCCATTAGCTTCCAGCCTGAGCTAGTCGGTAAGGTCAAATGAAGTAGCCGAGAACTTATGAATCACTTAGCACCGGCAGCACTGTTTCAATTTCCATCGACTTTTAATTCGATGAGCGAGGCTTTTATGTAGTACTGGAATATAAATTAAGCTCGGGGATCCTTCATGTCATGTATACCGGAATGTTAGTCTGCAGCGTAATGGAACAAGCATTTCAACTGGGCAAAAGCTACGGGATACGGCAGCACAAATGAACGGCATATCCTTAATGACTGGGGCGATCTATAGCGGGATGCGTTAAATTTATGCGTAGCATTGATACCAGCGGTAATTGATGATAGTCTGGACGAATTGGATTTTATTCACGTGCAACGTGTTTTATGACGTTCATTAGGCAAGTCAAATCAAACCATTGTTTGAACATATTAATCTTTCAGTACATCGTCCCAAGAATGAATTATCGCGGTTTGCCTGTTGCGCGGATATTATTCTTGACTTCACAAAGCAAACAAATCTCGTAAATTCATCATACATTAGAGATGAATGAAAACCTCTTTCATAGAAGTGTTCAGTTATACCATAGAAATGGTTGTTTGCAGTTATTTTGCGTCAAAACATTTGTTAAAAAGCTTTAAAATTCTAGGAACATCTAAAAACCTTTTATCATAGGGTAATTTTAAAATGTTATGCTTACTAAATCAAGTTTGTCTTTAGTTAAATACAAATTTTGTCTAGCTCTTTTCCTTGCCACATCTACAAAAGTCCTTGGGTATTTAAGTTTCAATGCAATATCATAAATAGTTTTAATTTCAGCGTCAATAAACTGCGGGCTACAGACACGTAAAGCCCTTAGGAACATCCCAGAAAAAACAGAGAATTTAACATTTTAACCCCCATTTTAATAAACAAATTAAATCCATTTTGAAGGGCTTGGACCTTTAATTAAACAGTTTACACCGCAATGCGCCTCCCTACCTTATATGTATGGTTTAGTCAAGACACACAAAATCAATGACCCTATCAGACCAATCATTAGTTCAGTGGGCTCAGTTACGTATAATTTATCTAAATGGCTTTTAAAAATTCTTACACCTTTGGTAGGAAACATTTCTAACACGAATGTTAAAAACGGTGTTGATTTTATAAACAAATTGGATAGTTTAAATCTGAACTTGATTTTAATATGGTTAGTTTTGATGTTGTCTCTTTATTTACAAAAGTGCCTGTAGATGATTTACTTGAATATTTGGAGGATGAATTACAACGTCATGATATTCCCTTAACCGTAGCAAACCTCATTAGTATCATAAGGTTATGTATCAAAGATGGTAAATTTTGTTTTAATGGGGAATTTTTTTTTACATAAGTTTGGCATGGCCATGGGCAATCTTTAGCAATATTTACATGGAATTTTTTGAGACAAAACTCTTACAAAGAATTTTCCCCCAAAACGTTATATGGTTTAGGTATGTAGATGATATTTTCTGTATTTGGCCAGTCCACGAAAATTTCCAGGAATTCCTTAATAACCTCAATAATTTAGTCCCTTCTATAAAATTTACTGTAGAGAAAGAAAGAAATTGTAGTTTGAATTTTCTTAATGTAACTGTCCATAGAAATTATAGAAATTTTACCTTTTCAGTCTTTCGGAAATCAACTAACATTGCCTCTTTTGTTCATTACTACTCCAATCACGATCAAAATGTTAAATTATCTGTTTTTTTCTGGGATGTTCCTAAGGGCTTTACGTGTTTGTAACCCATAGTTTATTGACGCTGAGATTAAAACTATTTATGATATTGCAATGAAACTTAAATACCCAAGGACTTTTGTAGATGTGGCCTGGAATAGAGTTAGAAAAACATTTTATTTAACTAATGACAAACTTGAATTTAGTAAGCAGAACATTTTAAAATTACCTTATGATGAAAGGTTTTTAGATATTCCTGGAATTTTAAAGCTTTTTAGCATAAATGTTATTTCAAGTATTATTAATGTCAAGAGTTTAGTAATACAAAATTCTCCTAAAGATCTTCCAGGCTGCATATATGAAATTCCTTGCAAAAAGTGTGATAGAGTCTATTACGGACAGACCAGTAAATCTCTTTCACAACGTCTCAAACAGCACCAATATTCTGTGAGAACTAGGCAAATATCGAATGCATTATTCGTACATATGAGACATTTAGATCATCCTATTAACTGGAATCAAGCAAGAGCCTTAATCCCATGTAATGACATAGTTAAAAGGAATACCAATGAATCTTGTTCATCAAGTCAAATAATGGAAATATTCTAAATCTAAGACTTGGTTTATTTAAACTTGATGCCTTTATAATGAAAAAAGTTGTTGATAAATATAAGCAACAAAATTAATATATTCAGTTTTTACATGTTTTGTACTGTTCGGATACTTTGTAGTTTCTGTTAGAGTTAAATCTATGTTTAGGTTTGTGACCGTGTGATATCCGATAATCCTGGATTATCTCTTTAACTTTTACCATTTTGACAATTAACCATCTGGTATTTTTGATCTTGTTTACCTGATAACTTACTCTCCAGTTGTATTTCATTCGTTCCTTGACAATGTCTTAGTAAAGACGAATGCGCTTGGCTCTCTGACTATCATTTTCCTGTGGTATTCGCTTATTTAATGAAGTCACGTGCATCTGCCTGTATACAATGATCACTTAGGAGAGAGTAAATATGATTGTTGTGAAAAGTTGTGAAGGGAAGTACATCACAACTCCTAGTTCCATACCAGTATACTTAAGCAAACATAAATTGTTTAACCTCCCAAGAATTTCATTCCCGTCTTATACAATTTGTCAAAGGCCCGAACAAAATCGATGGTGAGAAATAAGAGCAGACAGGAATATATAAGTGAACTTGTCATGAAACACTGAAAATTCCCATGGAGTATAGACGGTTTTATTGAAATGAGTGTGGCGAATCAAGACGAATCACGAATCGCGTTGATTCTTCATGTATTGATCGATTCGATTTGCATATCGTAGTGAGATAGATATTCTTACGTGGCCAGGAACCAATTGGTTAAACGGCAAGGGGACCTCCAGCTTATTGTGGGATCCAAACCACATTATTGTCGAGAAATGAATTTCTCATCACCAGAAATTAATTCTTCTGATTCCTTGTCAGCTGAGTAGGGAATCGAACTCGCGACTACCGAATCGGTAGGCGAGCACTTGAATCACCCGTCCAACGAGGAAGTAGAAGCCTTAAGTGCAACCGTGAAGAGTATAAATCACCAGAAATAAATTCTCTCTGATTCCTTGTTGGCAGAGCAGGAATCGAACTCGCAACTACTGAAACGGTAAGCGAGCATATAAACCACTTGTCCAGTGAGGAAAACTATGCAGAAGCCTTCAGTGCAACCGAGAAGAGCATAAATCACCAGAAATAAAAAATTCTGAGTATGAAATGGAAATCAAATGATGTATGAAGAGTAGCATCATTTACATAAAAAAAAAAAAAAAAAAAAAAAAAAAAAAAAAAAAAAAAAAAAAAAAAAAAACTGGCAGGGCAAGGCTTTGGAGGCATCCATGATCCATGGACGAGATATATGGTAGCAGAGTGAAAAAAGATCTTAGGGCGATTTCACGAGAAACGTTTCCTCCCCTTTGTCAATGACCCTCCCTCGGACTATGCCGACTATTCATATGCAGATGATCCGACTCCTCACAGATTCTATGCCTGGCATATGATATCTGAGCGGGAGCTTCGTGTTCTCTGTCTTGATATATGAGGAGATCATGAGCTAGGTTTTTTTTATTTTTTTTATGTTAGTTCCCTCAAAGTTCACTTACTTCAATGATATTCATTTATTCAATACCTCATCTCAGTTTTCAACAGTAATTAATTCTTGTAGAAATGTAGATACTTTAATAAAACCAAATCCTAAGAGTGGGTTTGCGGGTATGTTGTAATACGTATTGCAAAAAAAAAAGAAGCAAATTCTAAGGCTAAAAACGCTGACTGTATGAAACTCTTCATGTATTGCATGTTAGATCGTCTCGGTTTACCTGTCATTCAGTTTTCAGAGCTACCGAGATCTTATTTCAAACTCCCACTCTTAACTCGACAGTCAGGTATACGTCGATCTGTGTTTCCTGTTTGGCCTTTTGGGAGCGCCGGCTTTAAAAGCGTCTTTAATGTATGCCGTCAACGCTTCCTGGGTCACACTGCATAAAATCAACAACGCCCTACCCCTGGCACTGAGTGAAAACGGCAATAAATAGTTGCACGACAGGAGTGATGTAATGCATTCAGTTCTCTAAATGCGGTTCGTTCAAAGAGCTCCTACCTTTCCCAAACCCCTTAAACTCTATTAGTGCACTGAAGGTCTTATGGCTCTCTTCTCGAGATTTCTTCCCTTAATTTTATAATGAAAAGAACACTATCGTTCGTCACACTTCTTCTGTCCGCCACCAGATCTTGGAAACTACTGAGGCTAGAGGGCTGCAAATTGCTACGTTGATCATCCATCCTCCTATCATCAAGGATACCAAATTGCAG
>NC_087201.1:30349442-30354442 GCF_015104395.2 Macrobrachium nipponense | reverse complement strand
AGAAAACCATTTTGTGTTAATAACGAAGAAAACTGGTATTCCAGAAAAGCAACAAAGACAAGAAATAAAAAATAAAACACAATGACAACCTTTGAGAAATTCTTATTCGCCTGTCTTCTCAGTTGTAGATGACGCTTATCAATAATGAAAATGCTATCTCGTGTTGTTAAGAGAAAATATTCCCAGACATAAAATCTCATTTCACCTGTGACCTTTTAGTATGACAAACGCCTTGACCTCATTCTGCACATCGGCTTCGTCAATGAAGACTGCTCAACAAAAATGACATCTGTAGCACGTATTACTCGATCGTTACAATCAGCATTGAATTCCTAATGGATCAATATATATATATATATATATATATATATATATATATATATATATATATATACATATATATATATATATATATATATATATATATATATATATATATATATATATATAGATATATATATATATATATATATATATATATATATATATATATATATATATATATATATATATATATATATATATTATATATATATATATATATATATATATATATATATATATATATATATATATATATATATATATATATATATATAAGTCATATCACATTTCCGTGATTCATATACATATATCGAGCTACAATGTCCTTTAATATCTAATTCGCTCTACCTCGGAATTAATATATTTTCATATGTACTTAACCGAAGGGGAATTTTTTCTCGATGATAGACTTGCCTCTCTCGGTGGTGTAGTAGGTAAAAGCTTCACTGACGTTCCTGGATTTGAAAGGATCCATGGGTTCGCGCCCTGGTCCAGGCAAGTCTATTATCGAGAAACAATTCCCCTTCGGTTAAGCATATATGAAAATATATTAATTCCGAGGTAGAGCAAATTAGATATTAAAGGACATTGTAGCTCGATATATATATATATATATATATATATATATATATATATATATATAGATATATATATATATATATATATGATGTGTGTGTGTGTATGGGTGTGTATGCATCTATTCATGTATATGCGGACGTGAGTGAGTGTCTAGCAGGGAAGCTCCAATCGAAGAAGAAGAAAATGAATAGCAATTCATCCGAAACCCCTGAAGGAGCATTCTATTAATTTGTCGATGCCTTTGAGCGCAATCATGGAGAGGCGACGGAGACGCAACAATTTCCCGGTAATTAAAGTCCGTCGGAGTCTCACGGAAATGGTTTCTTGTAACACCACTTCATTCGCCATAAAAGAATCCATTAGCATCAGAAAAGACTTTTGAGCCCCCGGAGTAATTTCATCACCGGCAGAGTAAATATTTAACTGCCTCTCCGGAGGATATTGCTATTTTTCATTTCCCGTTAGCGTCGTTTTCCTCCCCCTACTTTTATTGCTTCTTTTAGGGCTGGGTCGTGTCATTGGCCGAATGGGAATTATTCGAAAAAGATTTTCTTCTATTATCATTATTATTATTATTAATGTCATTATTATTATTTTGGAAGAAGACCCTCTTGCAAACAAGTCTCTTTTAATCATTATTATTATCATTATTATTAATATTATCATTATTCAGGGTCTCTTGAATTCTTCTGATAATTCGTCTTTCTGACTCAGCTAGGTTGAGTAGAATTCCAATATTCATATCTTACTATAATGGGCGTAAGGTCTGTCCGTCTGTCATTCAATCACGGCCAAACGGCTGGTTTGATGGGCATGAAACTTGGCAGGGTTATAGTGGGGACCCCGAAGATGGTTTATAATGGGTTTCATCCTAACCCCCCCCCCCTCCAACCCCCTGCAACCCCTCACGAAGAGGGGGGTGGGAATGAGAAGGGATTCTCTGAAACGGAGCAGGTTTTGCCCGTGAAACGACGCCCGTAGTCTTAGTTACTTTACGAATTTTAATACATAATTTCTGTATGCACATGTTAGCTAGTTTGTCAAAATTAAGATATTTGTTTCTGTATCCATTCTATAAGCAAGATAAGAGATATTTTTCATAAAATAATATTGACGAATATCCTAATTAAGACAACTATGAATATTGGAATTTTACTCAACAACAACCTAGCAGAGTCAGAAAAACGAATTATCAGAAGAAATGAAAAGACCCTGTATAAAATTAATTCGTTAGAAACTGCCATTATTTTCAAGAAAACATATTATTATTATTATATTATTAAATTATTATTATTATTATTATTATTATTATTATTATTATTAAGAAAGGAGAGTTTAGACTCTGGAGGCATTGTTACCACTAAATCAAGAATGACGTTTCTTATAAATTTTCAGTATTTGGGTGATTTTAAGTTTACAGGGTCTGCAGTGTTCTAGTATGAACAGATGTAACTTTTCACGTGTACTCTATTTTTTATTTACCTATTTTTCTTTTTTTGCTTCAATAATCGAGTGAATGACTAAGCAGTTACCTAACAAGTAACCTACTAGTTTCACCATTAGCCTGTGCCAGTGGTTTTGAACCTGTGGCCAATCCCACCAGTTCTGATAGTGGTGGAAAGGGGGCGGGGGGGGGGCGGGGGGGGGGGGGGGGCAGTTGGGAACTGGGATTCCACGGAAACTTAAAAATATTATTTAAATAATGAAAACTCTAGAAAATACGAAGAGCAGAATAAACAAGAAGAAAAATATATCTGATATTACAGTGCACAAAATTTCACAAAATTTATATACTGCAAATGCAGGCCAGTGCTTAATTTCATAATAGAAAAAGGTGTAATTTGAGTTTTTATTACAATGCACATGCTTTATCGACAGTAAATACAGGCCAGTATTTTCTTCCATACGTGAAAATGTATGGCTAATAAAGTTCTGAAAAATAATTCCCAAATTGAAAATGTAAAACTAATAGTTTTCTGGAAATCCTTTATGATTATATTACTACCATTATTACACAATTCTGAACGGCAGTGGGTCATGAGCATTTATTGACGTCAAAAATGGGCCTTTGGCACAAAGTGCTGAAAACCACTGGTCTATCCAATGTAACAATTCTAACATTGGAACTGTACTTCCTACTATGAAAGAACAACTAGATTTATACAATATTTTGTAGAAATAAATAAATAAATAAAAACCTAAAAATCAGAAAGATCATAGGCATGACAGCCGACAGTAGAGTAGATTTACTCATCATATGGAAAGACAAGGCATGATCCGACCTACAGCTTACTCTGGGCGCGTGCTAAAATCTACGGTCAAATAGAGCGTTGTTTCACCAACGAAAATTAAAATAAATACGCTATATTTTATTAGAAATAGTTGTTCTGTAAAGTTTAACGTGCTCATTTTTTGTTTGGTACATTTTCATTCTAACAAATAATTCGTAAATACCCTATCCTAAATTTCCTGTATCTTTAACTCAGAACTTTTTAGGCTTTGCCATAGGGCTTTGTTACACCCCCAAACCAGAACAAGAACAAGAACAACAGCAACAAAGTAGTTTGTAGGTTTACTCACCGAGTAAGAGAAAATTATTGTTATACTTTATCACTCTGAGTGTTCGTGTGGTGGGATTTGGTCAGAGTAGTCGAGGAATAAATGGATCTATCAATGCTTTACTAATATAATATTTTTTTTCTGAAACGTTCTTTAACAAAGACTAAATTTTCCTCTAATCTCTCGTGTTTGTGTGCACAGGGAAATTATTTTATTCAAATATGCAAACAAGCTCTGTATGTGTCGGTGTGCTTTTTATGATAACAATGAGTACGGTGATTTTAATGTACGCGGGTATAATTAAAAAAAAATACTACCTGACTGGCTAAGATTAATGAAATATTCAGTGAGTACGTACCGTTTAACAATTCCCATTAATCCAATTATCTCCGAGGGCAGTTGTAGCCCCTTTAGCCTAACATTTTCGTAAAAGTCTGGTGGATTTTCACCACTGACTGATTATCTTGTAGCTAATGAATCTTCTTCAGGTTCCGGCACATTAATGATGAGGCGAAATTTATAAATGAACTTTATTACAAAGAAATGTGGACTAGACGTTGTAATTACTTGTGAACAGTGGTAAAGAGAAATGATATCGATGTAGTGGACTGGATTGGTGTACTGGGTATATCTAACCAGGGAGAGCAGATGGGACTAGTAGAGAAAGAGTAAACCTGACATTTACCCCAAAATACAGAAAGCCACTGACTGAATGGAAAAGCATTGCCAAGTGATTATTACAGAGTTTTAAGCACTAACGGACGAATTTCAGAAGAAATGACTAGAGAATTATATATTTATATATTAAATTATATATATAGATATAGATATTATATATATAATTATAGTATATTATAATATACATTAGACATATATATATATATATAGATTAACAAACTGATACATATATATATATATATAGATATATATTAACTATATATATATATTATACATATAGGAATTAATAATATAATTATATAATAAATATTATATATATATATATATTATATATATAATATAATATATATATATATATATATTTATATATATATATAAAACAACAAAATGCTATAGATAAAACACCAGACAGTTATGAGAATTGTTACTGGTGAAAGAAATTACAAACCAAACATAGGAGACGGAAAGCGGCCACTATTACGGAATCACTCGAGAGAGGATTTATTTGAATATAAAATTAAACTCAATAAACTGACTAGACTTTTTTGCTGCACTGGAATTGGCCCTTAATCAAGAAAAAATAAAAGGGAATACTGAGGAGTAAGTAATATGTGTCACAGAGGAGCAGGTGTCAGCAGTGATCACCAGCTTTACTTCAGCACCTGAGATAAAATGAAAATAACCCAGAAATGGAGCTTTTCGAAGACGAGCATCGAGAGACTTCAGCAAACGGAGGAAGTGCAGAGTGTCAACCAAGATTAGATTGACAGTGAGATAGTATACATAAAGGTTTGCTGGAAAAATAAGTACCGTGACATATGATAACAAGACGGAAACCTTGGATATCGAATTGACAAAAT
>NC_087201.1:30339442-30344442 GCF_015104395.2 Macrobrachium nipponense | reverse complement strand
GTTGCATAACAACTTTTCTTGTCGACTTTGACCATTAACCATAGGATACTGAAGAACAATTATATTGAAGCGCGTTGCGTTCCATTGTTGTCAGCAGATTAGTGGTAGTAAATGTTCTACTATTCCTGCATATGCAAATTTACCGTAAAAAAAAGTGGGTGGAGTTCAGTTTTAATTCCAATCTATCAAATAAAGCAAAAACGTTCATCTCTCTAGATTAGACATAATTAGCATTTCTTAGCATCTTAGATTACCAGAATAGTCTGGAAACTTACAGTAAACATTCCTATCATTTATTCCGTTTTTTAGTAGCACCATACATATACTTCTACTAAATTGACACCCATGGCTTTACACTTGCTTACCCATAATGGTCCATAGAATAAAGTTTCAGAATGTGAAAGGAATTCGTTAAATTATCAGAAAAAAACTAGAATAATGAGGGTAAACCTATAATAAAACTACTTGATAGAAAAATGGAATATACCGAGAAAAATAAAGATAATTATGAATTCACTTTTCATTTCATCAAAGTAGATAAGACGAAATATGTAGTATTAAAAGAACATATACTGAAGAAGAAGAGGCCCCTGGGGTTCATATAGTCGTCCGGGGGAGCTGTGACCTTTCTTACGCTCGGAAAAATGGAAAAAGTAGTATACATGAGCGCAGTAGAAATAAAAGGCCAGAAATAATGCAGTAGTTGTAAATTATTGTGATAAAAGTCATAAGATGAATTTCGAAGAGAGTAAATTGGTACATGAAACTAATAACAACATACACACACACACACACACACACACACTGAATAATCGTTAGAGCACTTGGAAACAATGGCTGGAAACAAAAGAGTAAGTAGCTTAGATAATATCAGGCCTTTAGATTGGGTCAAATGATCAAACCGTAGAGTACAGCTTACGAACCACGAGAGAAGGATTACTAAAAGTCTACAGAAAAAAAAAAGAAATAAAAAAGCGAATAATTAACGAGGACCCAGTGGAAGCATACGTACAATGGACTGAGGACTTATTACGGGCTGCTCTGTGAGCAAGAGCCCGTGCTGGCATAAGGCCAGCTTTATCCTCAACAACTGAGGACGAGATCAAGGGCTTGAAGTTTTATAAAGAGGAGGTCACCTGAGTGAAAATATATATATCAGAGACACTGAGAATGATCAGCAGAAGCTATCGTAAGCTGAGAGCCACTTTGTGTAAAGAATTCATGTATAAAAAAAATGAATATGTAAGAGAGAGTACAGGAAAAAAAAAAACGTTTTATGGTTCTTATTCTCCTATTATCAACCGGAACTTGACTGACGGTTGATTTTTATCAATGCCAAACATTCCCGCAGCAGACAGGTGTTACCCTTTAAATGGGAAGAATTGACAGACGTAAAAACGGGTGTTTACCTTTGTCTTCACAATGGCCAGGGAAGCAGAGTTCAGTTGCGCTGCCAAAATCATTTGTTAGTTTATAATTAGCAGACTGTTTGACAAGCTATGAAATTAATATGAATGCCCTCCGAAAATTTTCCATTTTCCAGCGTATTGATTCCAGTCCTGGCAAATTATGTTAATGCAACGATGTACGAATGATTTAATTTATCGGAATTATCAAGGCGGAGCGTAAAGGAGAGAGTACTGGATGTGCCATTCATTGTCCCTGACGCATGAATAGTTTAGGAATTTTCACTCACGGCGCTGTATTGGATTAAAATTGCGACGGATAGAACGCTATCAATCTTCTCCGATACGTTTGGTTTGTTCCTTTCACTAACTGAAGACTCTTCTAACCGGGACGAGGAGATCAGATATGCGTTCGTCACCAAATGTTCCCGCCAAGATATGGAAACGTGAGACTGAAATGCTGTTCAGATTTTATTCTCTACTATAGCACGGCCTTTCGTGATCTCTCAGTATACTCGAGAGTCATTTATTTCAAATAAAATGAGAAGCAACTTAACCGAGTAAGGTATTTCATAACTGGGTACAATGTTTGCAGATGATTAACTGTCAGACTGAGAATGTGAAAATATTTTTAGAAATTGGTAGAAGAGTTTGAAGGTCGTTATGTCAGATGGCTATTTTCCAGTGAACGTAACGGATAGTGGTAGCTGTCGATTATGTATAAGTAGGTCTTTATATGGAAAGATATTGACAATGAATAGTAGAAAGGGTAATTTTAGAGTTTTAATTTCACGCTATGAAAAGGAGCATTATCCGTTAATACAGCTAATGGTAGTTAGAAGACAGCGTAGCAGATGACGATAGGATGAGAGGTGCTAATCTCAAAGACAGAATCTTTGCCAAAAAAACAAGAAAGAAAAAACGGCAGGTTTATATATAGTGCAGGATTACTGAGCCAATCTTTACAGAAGCTGAACCGTTGGCGCTGAATTCCAGTGGAGTTCAAAAGATTGATGATAATAATTCCAGTTGACTGACTTGTGGAGAATGAAGGACGGTCGATCGGTAGTTGAATGTCTTAAGAAGAACGCGTAAAGTGATAAAAAAAAGATAAAAAAAATCTTTGGAAGATAGTGTTGCTACGGACGCCATTTCCAGTCCAAAAGAAAGAACGCAGAAAAGCCACAGGCGAGAGAGATAAGATGTGCATGCGTAGGTTTGCATTTGGTTTTTGCGTTGCACGGAACCAGTGGTTATTCAGCAACGGGACCAACGGCTTTACGTGACTTCCGAACCACGTCGAGAGTGAACTTCTATCACCAGAAATACACACCTCTCACTCCTCAATGGAATACCCGAGAATCGAACTCGCAGACACCGAGGTGGTACGTCAACACCATACCGACCACGCAATACCGAGAAGCTTCATATGTGGATATTCTAGGATGCTAAGAAGTGGGCATAATCTTCATTTGGCGATAGACACTGAACGTCTCAGTCAAAATCACTGATTCACAGTAAATGGATAATGGTTTGATATATATATATATATATATATATATATATATATATATATATATATATATATATATATTGATATATATATATATATATATATATATATATATATATATATATATATATATATATATATATATATATATATATATGCGCTTGTGTGCATGAGTGCATGCGTCTGCATTCGTATATGTATGCAAATATATAACATTTTCGCGTGAGCAATCATGCGTTTAATTAAATGGATGTTCACATTAAATGATTAAACAGGTTACAGAATGTAGCACTATAGTTTACTTTCGAAACACAACTGATGGGATGACCAACTTCAATTATTACCTTAGTCAAGCAGAACAAACATCGATAGAAAAAAGGAAGGGAAAGGGATTACGTCCTTGGAACTAGAGATAAACAGGGAGAGTGAATTCGTGATCTTTCCAATATTAGTGACGCGAAATCAACGGGATTCTCTCTTTGAATTACAGATTCGGACTTGAGTGATTTCATTCGTTACGTCAGTTTTCATCAGGTAAAGTTAAGTATATACCTCAGTTTAGCCAACTGGTAACTTAGCGACGGGACCTACAGCTTCTTGTGGGATCCGAACCACATTATGTTGAGAAATGAATTTCTAATAACCAGAAATAAATTCCTCTGGTTCCGCTTTGGCAGCAGCAGGGGAGCAAACTCGGGCTACCAGACTGATAGGCGAGTAAGCAACTCACTCGTCCAATGAGGAACTAGGTTTCCTTATTATTCGAGGTTTGTGTTTTAGATGTTGAAGTTAATTTAGCAACAATGTGAATCGTATTTATCGTGTTTCATCAAGCCAGAGTATTCGTGGACTTTGAGACCACACATTTGAAGCAAAACTATTCCTGAATGCAGCCGAATTAAGAAAACAGGGAAAACAATAAGTTTTCAGGTATTCTTAAGACCCTCTTCAGGTTAGAATGAATTATTTCAAAATCAACTTTTTCATTTCACCCATAACGTCTGAAGCTACTATCTAGTGCCTTTTATTCTTCATTGCTTAGTTGAATCTTTAAAAAAACGAGAGTTGGATAAATGATAGATAAATAGACAGATAGATTTACAAATAGACGGTATTATTATTATTATTATTATTATTATTAGGAAACGTGTGTACAGAAATTATGTATGATATATTCGTAAAGGAACTAAGTCTACGGGCATAATCAGCCCTGTTTCATTGGTAGAACCAGCTCCGTTTCAGGGAATCCTTTCTCACCCTCACCCTCTTGTGGGGGGTAGGGGGGACGGCTTGGAAGGTAGGATGAAACCCATTATAAACCATCTTAGGCGTACCCACTATAACCCTGCCTAGTTTCATGCCCATCGGACCAGCCGTTTGGCTGTGATTGAATGACGGACGGACGGACAGACATAACGCCCATTATAGTAAGATTATGAATGACAGCTTATGCATATTGCTTAAGCCGTCATACAGAATTTTTTCGAGTTATAATTTTCTATATTACATTCAATTAATTTCTTACATTTAACATGCGTACTGCTTCTCGATAAATACATAAAATGATGGAGTTTAAATATTTTATTATATTCCAGAATTAATATTCAGTATGTGCCTTTTATAGTGAAGGTGCCAGATTCTAGTTCAGGGGCGCTGCAGTTACCTTAACTTTACTAGTGTAAGTATTTTTCTGCTGCAATTCGTATATAATCGTTCACATGAAACTGGCTTTCTTATCTGATTATAGAGCTCTGTATTTTCCCTTTTTCCTCTTTGTGTATAAAGCATCAAGAACGGCAAGTTATATTCCTATAATTATCTTTTTCCCCTTACAGCACATGAGCTAGTATAGATATATGTTATACAATGAATAGCTCTTTGAAAACATACACCACAGTTCTGGTTTACCATTATTTTACATTATTTCATAATGAAGAAGTAAGTTTTTCATTTTGTTACTAAACATCACTGATACTGAATAAAGTTTACCATTACTGATATATATATATATATATATATATATATATATATATATATATTATATATACGTATGTATATATATATATGTGTGTGTGTGTGTG
>NC_087201.1:30321942-30334442 GCF_015104395.2 Macrobrachium nipponense | reverse complement strand
GTTATAGATGTTTTACTGTGTACTGGGGTCACCCACAGTTAAGTAATTGAGTAAAGAATGAATAGACAGTGACCTTTTGTTATTTCTTCTCTGGGTACCACCCCTTAGTAGTAAAAATACAAATACACGCACAAATACAAGTATGTCGGTATGTGCGCGTGCCTCCGAAATCAGACTGAAAGACCTAGAGGCCAAGAGAGAGAGAGAGAGAGAGAGAGAGAGAGAGAGAGAGAGAGAGAGAGAGAGAGAGAGTCGCCGCAATCAGCTAAAACTAACCACTTCCGATGAAAGATTTTCCAAAGTTCAATATTCGAGACGATAGAAAACCATTTTTCACCGAGACTTTTTATATCGACGTTCGGTGATATATATGTGTGCCTTTGTATAAACGCGGTGGATTTCGGGGCGGGGGTATGGGGGGTGGGGTGGGGGGTGGGGGGGAATCTCTGGATAATCTGCCTGCGAAGCATGTGTCCTCCAGCATAAACAGGCGCCACGTACATTAACCCTTGACGTCTGCTGGGATTACTATTATCGGCAATCTTGGTCCGTTGAATATTTCACGTGTTCTTTGTAGTTAAATCTTAACGAACAGCATCCAGTGTTACATCTTTAATTAGGGGGTGTGTATGTGTGTATGTGTGTTGTGTGTGTGTGCTTTCCTAGTAATAATAAGGACAGGATAAAAATAAGTTCGTTAAAGTTAATATTACGGGAATGAAAATCCCTGTCGTCGAATAATTAAGCACACAAATCAACAAGTTTCTTCGGCCCACGGAGCTTTTAGCCACGGCCCCGGTGGTGCCTGTCCTGTATCGGTGCCAGACGCACGATTTTATGGCTAAGTTTAACCTTAAATAAAATAAAAACTCCCAAGGCTAGAGGGTTGCAATTCGGTATGTTTGACGATTGAAGGGTGGATGATCCGCATACTAATTTGCAGCCTTCTAGTCCTAGTAGGTTTTAAGCTTTAACTTCTGACAGAAAAAGTGCGGACGGAAAGACAAAGCATATATATATATATATATATATATATATATATATATATATATATATATATATATATATATATATATATATATATATGCTTTGTTTATCATCTGTGCTCTAAAAGAAAAGAATTTCTAAACGCTGCACGGTAGGCGCCTTTATTTTCCCGAAAATTTACAGGAAACATTGAAGATTCGACAGAAGTAAGCTTCGTTTTAGCTATTTCTAATATAGTTCTGACGTTTTTATTACCAACGCAAAATCATTAGCTTTGGACGACTTTATTCACTTGTAAACCATCCTTATCAAGAAATAAAGATGACTAGTACATTGAATTATTGCTCGTACAAATACGACACCTAAACTACACTGACAAAAAATTCACCCCGAAACTACGTTTATATGTTCAGTATCACAGGCCTGTATTTGCACGAGATTCACACGACACGAGTTTTGGTATTGGAATAGATAACAAGCCCTCCTGCCCCCCCCCCCCCCCCCCCCCCCCCCCACCCCCCCCCCCCCCCCCCCTCACCCATGCCTACCCTCATCCTCTCTTCTGCCTGTACCCCGGTCCCCACCTCCTGGGGTATTATGCATTATGAAGTACCAATATCATCACAGACAGGGAATTTGCAGGCCGTTGTTTGAAATGAGACAATACACGATCTCATAGCAAGCTTTGCTTTTGATATCATCCTGATCAATAAAAAAAAAAGAAGGGTGTGAAATCTGGCCTGATTCGGCTTTACAACTGAGAGTGATTGTTCTTTTAATGCAACGACCAAAACCCGGACATGGACAATCTTTACAACACACAACGCAGCTGAAAAATGAATAAAAAAAATCAAAGATCTCCGTTAATGGATTGAGCATAAGGGTAGAGATCTTATCATCAATTACTAAACAAAACTCAGTAGTAGTAATTTCCGGTAACAATTTCACTGACTTAATGTTCTTTTTACGCTAATGCTGGCCCTACCTATAGACGACTGATTGGAGGGGGGGGGGGGGGTTCCCAAAACCCCCCAAAACAAGAAACCAAATGATCAGATATGACGCGAAACGCACATCGCACTGCTGATTTCGTAGATCGGCGAGAAATCATGTAGCGATCTTCCAGTGGTTTGAACCAAGAATTATGGAGTTTTCCATTGTTGGTTCGTATCTCTTCATATCTGGTATCTGGAAACAATAAGAGGAATTTCGTTTCGCTAAAACAACCCTGAATATTTAATAAAATTGCAGTATATATTACTGTGATGCACTATTTAATTTCATCTGAAGAAAGCAGTTTAGGTCTTACATCTCTCATACTTCCAAACAAGGGTGCGGGTTCGTTTATGTTGGATTGCAAGTCCGACAACAACAAAAATATTATTGAAAAAGAAACCCACGAAATTACTGTGTATAACGTGTTTACTTATAAGTGTTTACGTTTTATTTTACTCAACACTCGAGTAGGTACTTTCAGGCCCTATTTGTGGCCCTTTTTCAAGAGATGCGTAGGTTGTCAGTCTGGGTCAAGACTGCTGGGTCTTGACCCAGTCTGACAACCTGACCATCTCTTGAAAAAGGGCCACAGATAGGGCCTGAAAGTACTTACTCGAGCGAGTGTTGAAGAAGATAAAATGTAAATACTTATAAATAAACCCATTATACCCAGTAATTTTGTGGGTTACTTTTCAATCTTCAGAAGAAAACTGAAAGAGGTTTTTCTTTGGTTTGAAAAAATTTATATTCACTTTGTGTCCTGCAACGTATAAAATTGATGAGACGCCGAATATCGATCCGAATTCTCAGATAGATGAGTATCACAACGATATCTGGCATATTTTTCTTTTATTTTATTTTATTATTACTATTATTTTTATTTGCAAAGGACAATTTTGTTTTTTTCATACTACTTGGTCAGCAAGAAGTCATGTAAGACATGAACGATCTGCTTTTTGTTATCGGTGGAAAATACCTCCAAACGTTCTTGTCTGTTTTTGGTGATACTCTGCCGCCGGCTGAATAATGGGATACGAACACCAACACCACCAGCACAACCAACCCAACAGAAACCAAAACAGCAACCGCCTTGGAAAAGGCGCCTGGAAAAGCAAATCATGGTGATGAGATCTGACTTGAATAAACTGAAAGAGATGGCAGAAAAAAGGCTAAGAAGCAAGAAAACAAGGGAGGAACTGAACGAGAAATACAAAGTACAAGAGAGGGGACTAAACAACACAATAGAAGATGTAAAACAGAGGCTTAAGGCCAAAGCACATAAGATCCAACGGTACATGAACAGGAATAAGGGATACCAACAGAACAAACTATTCGGAACTAACCAGAAAAGACTATACAGCCAACTAAGAGGGGAAGACAATCACCAAGAAATTCCTGAAGCCGAATCAAGTAAGGACTCTGGGAAAACATCTGGAGCAATCCGGTATCACACAACAACCATGCAATATGGCTCCAGGAAGTCAAGGCTGAAGAAACAGGGAGAACAAAACAAAGATTCCCTGACATCACGACAGAGACAGTCAGACACCAGCTAAAGAAAATGCCCAATTGGAAAGCCCCAGGTCCCGATGAAGTCCATGGATACTGGCTCAAAAACTTCAAGGCCCTACACCCAAGCATAGCAGAACAACTCCAGCATTGTATCACAAATCACCATGCGCCCAAATGGATGACCACAGGAAGAACATCCTTAGTCCAGAAAGACAAGAGTAAGGGAAATATAGCCAGTAACTACAGGCCTATCACCTCCCTACCAATAATGTGGAAGTTACGAACAGGTATCATCAGCAAAAGGCTATACAACTACCTAGAGGATACAAACACCATCCCTCACCAACAGAAAGGCTGCAGAAGGAAGTATAGAGGCACAAAAGAGCAGCTCCTGATAGACAAAATGGTAATGAAAAACAGTAGGAGAAGGAAAACCGACCTAAGCATGGCATGGATAGACTATAAGAAAGCCTTCGACATGGTACCACACACATGGCTACTAGAATGCCTGAAAATATATGGGGCAGAGGAAAACACCATCAGCTTCCTCAAAAATACAATGCGCAACTGGAAGACAATACTTACAAGCTCTGGAATAAGACTAGCAGAGGTTAATATCAGGAGAGGGATCTTCCAGGGCGACTTACTGTCCCCACTACTCTTCGTAGTAGCCATGATTCCCATGACAAAAGTACTGCAGAAGATGGATGCTGGGTACCAACTCAAGAAAAGAGGCAACAGGATTAACCATCTGATGTTCATGGACGACATCAAGCTGTATGGTAAGAGCATCAAGGAAATAGATACCCTAATCCAGACTGTAAGGATTGTATCTGGGGACATTAGGATGGAGTTTGGAATAGAAAATTGTGCCTTAGTCAACATACAAAAGGGCAAAGTAACAAGAACTGAAGGGATAAAGCTACCAGATGGGAACAACATTATACACATAGATGAGACGGGATACAAATACCTGGGAATAATGGAAGGAGGGGATATAAAACATCAAGAGATTAAGGACACGATCAGGAAAGAATATACGTAGAGACTCAAGGCGATACTCAAGTCAAAACTCACGCCGGAAATATGATAAAAGCCATAAGCACATGGGCAGTGCCAGTAATCAGATACAGCGCAGGAATAGTGGAATGGACGAAGGCAGAACTTCACAGCATAGACCAGATAACGAGGAAACATATGACAATACACAAGGCACTACACCTAAGAGCAAATACAGACAGACTATAATTAACATGAAAGGAAGGAGGGAGGGGACTACTAAGCATAGAGGACTGCGTCAACATCGAGAACAGAGCACTGGGGCAATATATGAAGACCAGTGAAGATGAGTGGCTAAAGAGTGCATGGGAAGAAGGACTGATAAAAGTAGACGAAGACCCAGAAATATAAAGAGACAGGAGAAAGACAAGCAGAACAGAAAAATGGCATAACAAACCAATGCATGGACAATACATGAGACAGACAAAAGAAGTAGCCAGCGATGACGCATGGCAATGGCTACTGAGGGGAGAACTAAAGAAGGAAACTGAAGGAATGATAACAGCGGCACAAGATCAGGCCCTAAGAACCAGATATGTCCAAAGAACGATAGATGGAAATAACATCTCTCCCATATGTAGGAAGTGCAATACGAAAAATGGAACCATAAACCACATAGCAAGCGAATGTCCGGCACTTGCACAGAACCAGTACAAAAAGAGGCACGATTCAGTAGCAAAAGCCCTCCACTGGAGCCTGTGCAAGAAACACCAGCTACCTTGCAGTAGTAAGTGGTACGAACACCAACCTGAGGGAGTGATAGAAAACGATCAGGCAAAGATCCTCTGGGACTATGGTATCAGAACAGATAGGGTGATACGTGCAAATAGACCAGACGTGACGCTGATTGACAAAGTCAAGAAGAAAGTATCACTCATTGATGTCGCAATACCATGGGACACCAGAGTTGAAGAGAAAGAGAGGGAAAAAATGGATAAGTATCAAGACCTGAAAATAGAAATAAGAAGGATATGGGATATGCCAGTGGAAATTGTACCCATAATCATAGGGACAATGGGGACGATCCCAAGATCCCTGAAAAGGAATCTGGAAAAACTAGAGGCTGAAGTAGCTCCAGGACTCATGCAGAAGAGTGTGATCCTAGAAACGGCGCACATAGAAGAAAAGTGGTGGACTCCTAAGGAGGCAGGATGCAACCCGGAACCCCACACTATAAATACCACCCAGTCGAATTAGAGGACTGTGATAGAGAGAAAATAATAATAATAATAATAAAAAATTTCATTTTCAGCTTAAGGCCATACGCAGGGACTATACATTGTACAGACAGTAGCATACTCAATCTAGATACATGAGATGAATAATAGGCAATATTCACACAGTTGCTGAAGTAGTATAAAAGATAGCAATCATGATAACGGTACTAACAGTAATAATAGAGTTTAGTTTAAAATAAGCATTAAGCATTATAATAGTGAACAGATTGTACATATTTAAATTCCACCTCGAGTTGATCAGGTCTCAGATCGGCGAAGACCCAAACACAAGTCCTTGGAAGATACGTAAACACGTCTAGTTTTAAACTGAGCATTTCAGAAGACGCCAGGAAGGCACGAACTGCGTAGTGGTGCACGAAACACTGGACTTTGAGATGCAGTTGAAGATCCAAACTACACTCCCAGTGATTTTAATTCAAACTAATGAAAGTCTGTTTTGGGTCAACGATGATTTCTAGAGAAGTCTCTGGGTTCGAACATAAATCCAGATCCTGTTAGAATATGATTTTAAGTACCACAATATGATATCACTATTGTAGATTGTTTTTAATAAAATTTTTATAATTGCTCGCATATATTTGATCTTTTAAAAAAAGTTTTTAATGTTTGTTAATATAATTGAATAACAAAATTTTATGGTTGCATCTGCAAGATCTTAGATATTTACTGAAGACAGTCAGTGCCATTATCTATACAAAGTCAGAGGTAAAAAATAATAATTGTTATTGGTGATAATAATAATAAGAAAAAGATAAAGCATTGAAGGAGACGGCAGGAAATCCTCTTCAATGAAAAACAATCAGGAGAGCTTTCAAACATGAAAGTATTATTTGATGCTAATAACCCTGTATGACTGATTATTACATGGATTGTCTGGAAGCTATCTTAATCCTCAGCTTCGTAACCTGGAAATAACTCGCCCAGTTGTCAAGTGAAGACTAAAAATACTATAGTAGATTCACATTAGCCGTGCATTTGACGTCTAGGCCAGTCCCTTACGACGCTCCTGATTGGCTGTTGATAAGCCAGTCACAGGCTAGACAATCTCAGTCCCTCGAGAGAGTTCACATAGGCAGGATCTATGTTTCACCTCTCCTAGGGGATACTTTTGAAAGGCGTATCCCTCAGGAGAGGTGGAACATACATCCTGCCTATGTGAACTCTCTCGAGAGACTGAGTTTCCAGCCTTGTCATTGGCTTATCAACAGCCAATCAGGAGCGCCGTAAGGGACTGGCCTAGACGTCAAATGCACGGGTGATGTGAATCTACTATAGTATTTTTAGTCTTCACTTGACAACTGGGCGAGTTATTTCCAGGTTACGAAGCTGAGGATTTAGATAGCTTCCAGACAATCCATGTAGTAATCAGTCATACAGGGCTATTAACATCGAATAATACTTTCATGTTTGAAAGCTCTCCTGATTGTTTTTCATTGAAGAGGATTTCCTACCGTCTCCTTCAAGGCTTTATCTGTTTCTTATTATTATCATTATCACCAATAACAATTATTATTTTTTACCTCTGACTTTGTATAGATAATGGCACTGACTGTCTTCTTCAGTAAGTATCTAAGATCTTGCAGATGCAACCATAAACTTTTGTTATTCAACTATATTAACAAACATTAAAAACTTTTTTTAAAAGATCAAATACATGCGAGCAGGTATAAAAATTTTATAATTTCTTCTTTAATTCTACGTTCAAATTTGCGGACGATCTACCCATGGCTTCTACAAATACATTCCACGTGTACAGATGTACTTGCAAATTTTGTAAGTACAACAATGTAAAACTACTTGAATGTGAGCTTTTGAATTCGCCATGCGTGATAATATCACCTTTAACCTTTCTCCACTAGTCTTTCTTAGCAAAACCAAATATACACTTACCCCAGCGTATATATATATATATATATATATATATATATATATATATATAGATGTATGTATATATATATATATATATATATATATATATATAATAAGATGTATATATATGTATATATATGTATATATAGATTATATATATATATGATATATATATAATATATATATATATATATATATATATTAGATATATATAATATATATCATATACATATCGAATATATATATATATATATATATATATATAATATATATATATATTATATATATATATATATATTCTATTTTCTCTCTCCCATTATTCTGATGCTTTTTTTTTTTTTTTCATTCCGCCCTCATCCCTTGCCACAAATCTTCGCTAAGTCCCGAGACGGTCTACGAGCCCTTCCTATTGTTGTGCTTAAACAACGCCAGGGGATAAGCCGTTGAAAGCACTCCATTGACGGACGAGAGAAATTCCAGGGAGAAGTCCGGCTAATTCTTCGATTTTTTTTTTTTTTCTACATTTTCCGTCGCACAAGTTCATCGTCTCATTTGTACATTGCATCCAGGTTCCCCTTTGGTTATACAGACGCGATTTTCAGAGAAGGCAAAGGGAATAGCTGATGGACCTGGTAAATCGTGACAGAAATTTATCAAACGTATATCTATTTTTTCTCTTCTCTCTCTCTCTCTCTCTCTCGCTCTCTCTCTCTCTCTCCTCGTCATCTCTCTCTCTCTCTCTCTCTCTCTCTTTTGACTACCTCAAGAGCATTAGCTGGTCCAACTAAAGTGAACCGGTATGAGAATCCGCTTTTCCAAACAATGATTTATTTAAGGCCCTTTGGGGGGTTGTGATAAGTAACATTGTATTTTGCATTTATAAGGACTGCAGGATTAAGTATTACTGTCTGGTCGCAAGACGCAGAAGGTAAGTTCAAGCTTTCATGCAGTCTTTAAACTTTTGGACAGGTATTTTTCCTCTGCAAATCACATCTTTTTGCGTGTATGACTTATGAACGTGCCAGATTATCTTATTATCACAAGATGCCAGAACAATAAGTATTTCCCTCTCGTAGTCCTTTTTTTTTTTTTTTTTTTTTAATTATGTCATCGCTACGAAAGGGTTTTTTGGCAGTGTTCCTTTTGGTTACCATATATATTGTCTACGGTAAATATATTAACTATAAATGGGCTGCATTGCGTTTCGTTGCTTTTAAATGAATGTGGCGTTACAGTCTTCATAATTATGCTTTTCCCTCTAATTAATTACCATAACTAAAGATATTGAAGATGTATTTAGGAATCTGATGTTCTAGTTTCTTTGCGCCTACAAGCTTACTGATCTATTCAGACAACAGACAGATACGTAAGTAGCTCTTGCAAAGCGGAAATGTAACGCCTGGCATCAGGCGAACATAAACGGTGATCAGTCACAGTCGCTTGTGATTGTTGACGGATGGAAATATACATATGAATTGATACACAATACAGGACTGTGGTTGAATTACATAATGGCTGAAAAGATGACATTGCAATGCGTATGATGACGACGCTAATTCAACATGACATTAACATGTATAGGTAATTAGATACGGAGGCAAAAGAACTCGTGTTTTCTAGAGCGGTCTCTTTGAAGAAGTGAAGCTCTAGAGTTTCATCATCTTTAAGGTACCTGGAACGCTTATGTGCTCGTTTTGTATAACAATGTAATCCCCTGATTTAATATAATAAAAACGAGTTATATTTCCGAAGGCATCGTATAAGCACGGAAAACAAATGACTCGAATAGTCATTAAGACTTGCTCCTCTGAGCAATGCGTCACGCAAGTCACCATAAATATTGTTGGTATGATACAGTGGTAATAGGAAACCTGCCAGAGTAAACATACTGCATTAATTTTCTCATTCCATTTCTGACAAACGACATTGTTTTATAAGTCTCTTGAAACAGTACAAGGTGAATTGAGTATTCGGTGGATACACACAAACATATTAATGTATATATAATATAATATATATATATATTTATATATATATATTATATATATAATATATATATAATATATTATATATATTATTTAAGATATATATTATACCACTATGTGGTATATATATATATATATACAATATAATAATATATACGTAAATATAATATATATATTAATAAGAAATATAATATATATATGTGTGTGTGTGTGTGTGTGTGTGTGTGTGTGTGTGTGTAACTGAATCAAGAAAGTTTTGAACGTGATAAATCCATAAATAAAGGTATAAGCCACGAGGGAGAAAAATAAACAACGGTGTTTCCGCAACATCTTTCGACGTTCAAACGTCCTTTACTTAGCAGATGATGCTAAGTAAAGGACGTTTGAATGTCGAAAGATCTTGCGGAAACTCCGTTGTTTATTTTTTTTCCTCGTGGCTTATAAGATGCTAAGTAAAGGACGTTTGAACATCGAAAGATCTTTCGGAAACTCCGTTGTTTATTTCTTCCCTCGTGGCTTATATCTTTATATATATATTATATATATATATATATATATATATATATATATATATATATATATATAACTATATATTATATATATATATATATAGCTGTTCGTGAACACTGTTGTATTAATCTGGCGTTAGCTTTAAAACTGTCTGGTCAGAAGACGAAGATAGTTCAGGCTTTCATGTAGTCCTCAGCTTTTGGGAAGTTGTCACGCTGATGAAAATAAAAAAAAAGTCTCCTGACCAGTTATTTCCAGATTTAAACACGTTTCACAGACTTTTAAGAGATACTTGGAAATGTACGATCAACAGAACTATATTATGGTTGCTGGACGCCTCCAACCATTCGTCTTATTCACGGTCTTGTAATGTAAAACCAGCACATGACTATATAAAAAAAATAAAAAATCATTAAGAAAACCCCAAAACTGCCAGATTATCTGTACAAGGGAGTTTTTTTTTATTTTAGAAACACCGAAAAATTAAACTTCATTTGAGGTTTTGTAGCAAATCAGACGTTTTATAAAAGGGAATTTCCCACTTAACAGGTCACGTCAGACAAGGAACTGAGCGGATTTTGTACAATATAACTAAAAATAAGATATGAGGGATCTCATGTTCCCATTGTTTTCCTTGTTAATTACTCGCTCATTTCTTTTGTCAAATAAACATCAGTTGTCCATTGCACACTCCGACAGACAGGCATACAGGTATGCAACAAAAGAATACATTAAAAACGCCATCCAGTCAATACTTAAAACATCTTTTCATGGAATTATGTTACAATATGTGTGCTGGTATTCTCACATCTATGGGAATAGCTACAAATGCAGGAGACAATATACAATGCATTTCCACCTAGGCTATCTCAGATCCTCCAAATCTCTTTCACATGCCCAGCTACCTTCCATGATATAATTTTTTTTTGGTCACCTCTTTCATCATCATGCCCTCATCTACTACTATATTGACCTCCAAATACCCAACTAATCAACTGCGACTATGCTTCGACAATCCGTATTATCATTCAAAGCCTTATTTCGCCTGTTTTCAACTTTGAAATTTCTCCTCTAGCCAAACATTCCACTTCCTGATAATCTAAGCTACTTAACTTCACTATCCCCAATCATGAAAACACGGGCTAAGATTAATTCAGAAGAAATCGGTCATTCATCCCTAATAACTTATATTCTGTGCCATATATGCCTTACGTTATCCACACTGATGTCCATAAATTTTGTCGAATGCCATTACTAGGCTGTGATGACAATTACAGCCTTTCCCTATACTACATGCTTCTCCCATAACCTATATACGTACATGAATGCGAACAGACACTCATATATATATATATATATATATATATATATATATATATATATATATATATATATATATATATATATAATGAATTCACGGTACCGTAGGAATGATAATCCTAGCCAGGACAGAAATTCTTTATGATTCCTAGGTGTCTTAATATTCGTGAAAACAGAGTGAATACGTCACCCGCGCGCGCGGGTGTGTGTGTGTGTGTGTGTGCGTGTGTATAAATATTTGTTTTGTGTTAAGTATTTGTCTGAAAGTCAACAGTGACAACGTTTGTTACCAAATGTAAAATCACGTCGCGATTATGTAAAATATTTCTATAAATGAATCTGTATTTATATTGTTGTTTGTGTGTGTGTGGGGGGGTGGGGGGTGGGGGTAGTCTATAGGTGATGAAAACTGAATCAGAAATGTAAGTCTAGTTATGAAAACGAATTGAGTGGAAAGCAGTGAAAAATACAAATAGAATCTTGTAGCATATTTCCAAAACTTTGGCAGCGAAAGAGAGAGAGAGAGAGAGAGAGAGAGAGAGAGAGAGAGAGAGAGAGAGAGAGAGAGAGGGTCTGTGTCGAATACCAGAGTTTATGTCGCATAACAAAAAGCTTTGAAAACGTTGCAGGGGCAATAAAAAGTCAAGAAAAATAGAGAAAACACAAAAAAGAAAAAAAAGTGGAAGGTTAGGAAGACAATAAAAATGATGGACGCATCTAGACTTTCACTTTATAGCCGACTTTTGGGATTCTGGATGCCTGGAATATTTACGCTTAGAATAGATACAAAGCATGTTTTATTCTGTGTAGAATAATTGCCTTAAGACCTATTCCATGATCCCTTTACTAGTTCATAACGTCTGGGGCTTAAGTAATTTTCAGTAGAATTCAAAAACGTCAAGCGCAGGAAACAAACATAACATCAACGCATAGAAAGGGAATTAACATTTATTTTATATATTCATATACAATTATATTATATAATTTATATATATATATATATATATATATCTATATCTATATA
>NC_087201.1:30306942-30314442 GCF_015104395.2 Macrobrachium nipponense | reverse complement strand
TTACATTCAAGAACGGGATTTGAACAAAAGCCTTGAGAATCTGAATGCCCAGTGAAAGAATGAATGTCGTCTCTGCCAAGCCGGGCTGTGTACTGTTACCGGGTAGACATAAATATGCAACTTCGTGTCCTTCGTCACAAAGAAGAATTTGCCTCTGCTTATAAATATATACTAGCCTATTAAAGCCGTCCATTCATTAGATCTGGAATGGATTCACAGTGACTCTCGCAGGGTCAAGGTCGTGTATTTTGGCCTTTGGCTGCCATGTACTAGGAGTATAGGAAACATTCTGACCACAGCCACCAATTGCACAGTACCAGTACTAGGTTAAAAGTTTAGTGTATATTAAGCTTAACCAGACCACCGAGCTGTTTAACAGCTCTCCTAGGGCTGGCTCGAAGGATAAGATTTGCATTTACTTGGTTAGGAACAAATTGGTTACATAGCAACCGGACCTGCAGCTTACTGTGGGATCCAAACCACATGATATGGAGAAATGGATTTCTAATCACCAGAAATAAACTTCCTCCCGTTCCGTTCTGGCGGCAGCGGTGAGGATTCCCTATGAAAATGAATAAAATGAATAACGGATAACTCGATCAGCACGCATTTCTGTATGTATGTATGTATGCATGTATGTATGTATGTATGTATGTATGTATGTTTGAAGGGAAATAATTGAGAAGAATTTTCCCGACCTGCATGGGACCAGTGAATCGAGAGGAGATCGCTTTCTGTCAGTCACTTTACAGACGTCTTTTGGGCATCGAATTTGACTACCTTTTCAGGGCAAATGAGGTGTGGTACTTACCTCTCATTGGTAATCGTCGAGCAATTTTCCCTTTGAAAGGACTGAGCAGAACCGGGAAGGAGCAGCATTTTTACCACGGAAGGCCTTGATGGACGTCTGAGGAATTCTTCGAATGATATACGCACATATACGTGCGTATATATCTACGTAAAATGCGTTTTCTTACTATATTGCATATATACCAAATAAGTTCATGGATGTCTCCGGGTGTTTGAGAGAGAGAGAGAGAGAGAGAGAGAGAGAGAGAGAGAGATCCAGTTCACCCCTTTCTGGACGACAGGTGACTGGGATTGCTAAACTGGCCAAATGTTCAACCTCCAGTCTTACGTCACTATATACACCCGTTGTCCAGAAATGGGTTGGGTGGAACTCAGCTTTATGCCTGGAGACATCCATGAACTTATATGAGTGACTAGCACTTGGAGATTTACCTAACAGCAGGTTTGGTGACAAGACGTCTAAAATTATATTAATAAAAAAAGGTAAATTTATGACCAACAATGAAAGGGGTTGCCAGTTGGTCAATAAATCCGACTATGTTTATTGAGACAGCTATAGCAGCATTCCTTGCGATGGAAAATTACTGACGCCTCTAGCTGTGAGTCGAGGATAGCGCCATCTTTATGTATGTTTTTTTTTTTTAATACAACGACGGAGTCAACACACAATGTGTGCAGAGAGATCATCGTCAAAAATTGTCGAGTGCAGAGACAGTAGTTAGAGAAAACAGCAAGCCGATATCAAGCGGTCAAAGACCGCAAGGATGTGTAACTATTCTTTTCATTTTCTGGGCTGACAGGGAGTCACGAGGATTTTGGACACTACAAAACTAAGCCAAGGTTGAGTAAACCCACCCACGCCGAATCTCTCTACTTAAGAATTATAATCCACCCGTTGCCACTGACAAGGCCTACATCCGATCAGATTTTCGCTATTATACACACATAGATTTATGCAGAGAGCTCTGATCAGAAGCAGACAATGAAAGAAGATAACATGACCTCTGAAAGAAAACGTGAGGCCAAGAATAAGTAATTTTAAATTTTTAGCCAAAAAATAATTAAATAAAAAATAAATAAATAAATAAAATAGAAATAAACTATTAAGACTTCTTAACATCTCAAGATCACCATACCTTCGGAAATGGCCAAACATAAGACGGGGAGAATCGAAGTAGAGGACAAAGGTGAAGATCTGACGATGGCCAGTCAATAGAAGATTGTCATCAGCTGACCACTGTTATTAAAGCCATAAGGATCCACATCAACGCTAAGTAGTATTGCACTCTGACAAAACATATAAAGATTCATGAACTAGAGAGTTTGATGAAAATACCGCAGATAAAAACACATTTGTCTACATTTTCCAAACATCAAGGAGCAGCTTAAGAAAACGGTACTTCTTCGTCATAGATTATTATTAAATACGTGTCATTGTTACTCTTTTTGGGCAACCAACTTTTATAAAAGTACTGTGTAATACTAAATAATATTCTGTGTAAACTTTCGAAAATTATAATTTTTATTCGTGGTTCGATTTATCCATATATCATATTCTACATATGTTCTGAATAAAATAATTGGCCTCTGTGCTTTTTCTTGGTTTAATGAACGTCACAGAATGTTTAGATAATGAAATAGTTTTATATTTGATTTAGACTTTCCATTCCATATGAGTATTACTTTTATGAGGTTCTGTAGATGGAAGCAATATTTATTTTTCTTCGTGATTTGCTTTACGATTGTTGTTTTTTTCATTTTTAGGGGGTTAAATACAAGTATCTGTAGCAGGTTAGAGGCCAGTTGAAAGAGCTGGATTTTACACGTTTAGTTTCCAGATAATTCTTTCTCTGCCGGAGTGGAAGAGATGACCTAGTGATATTTAGAGCTGTGTTACATGACCTGCAATTCAGTTCGAAATTTAACTCCTATCCCGTTGTGATTGTACCCGTCCATCCCAGAACCATCCCCAGTGCATTAAGCAAATGACGATAATTCGTAATCCCTTAAGTTACGAGATTATCATACAGATCCCAATCAAATACCGTGCATAATTATATTTGAAATTAATTCATATTTACCATTTCAATGCACTTAACATACCCACGCAGCATTCGGTAATAACGTGATTAAAAGATCTGCCTGGACATGGGTGCTTATCAACGGGGTGTTGTTATGTAATCCACTTTGCAGAAAGGTAAAATGTCAGTTCCCTTACTCTGAGGGTATTTTCTAACGTATATTTTTCTCACACTGTCTCACCTCTTTAAGAATGACACAATATGAATAGCAAAATATTAATAACCCCTGATAACTTGGCTTGCTAATATTGTGTCTGTTAAATACTTAAAAACAAAACTAGATATAGAAATGGATAAAACGGCAGGTTTTGCTAGTTACCAAACTACCGACTCTCGTCGGAAAAATATATATACTGTGAATTTCAACGATGCATCACCATATTGGATTTGGCGGGTGCAAAATCTGTTCGAATGCATGTCTCGAGTCAAGAAAAAGTCATTATGGCAAAATATTATCCTTATCTACTTGTGTTTGTTGATGAAAGTCGTCCTATGCTGTTCATGAAAGTGATGGTTATCTGCATGTGAAAATAATGATAATAAGCACATTATCTAATTCTTGATTGTAAAACCAATTCTTTCAATTAGTGTGGAGATAACTTTCTGTGTATGTGTGACTGTTTGCGGGCTCGCCAGTGAGTGTGTGTGTATGTGTGTGTGTGTGTGGGCGTATATTTTGTAGTAAAGGTTATATCATGTCGTTGTTCATGGTTAAAGCTGACATTCACTGTATTTTTATCATGTAGGTGAGTATCACCCAATTTTTGCCTGTCACTAAGTTTTATCCAATTATTGTCATTCATCATTTTAATTTATGACACTTATCATACGACGATCATTTTTAATTTTCAGTTACGCATCTGTTAATAAAAGTTGTTTAACATAATATTTAGGCAATGATTTGTATTCACAAATGTTTATTTTTTTCAAATTTTTCTTTCCATTTAACCTAATAAACAAGCGGGTGCTAAATCTCTGTTTTCTGTTCCCACAGTTTGACCAAACTAGAATGAATGTGTTTCATATTTTAATCTTGCCTCCTTTCCTGCTTCATCATACGAACCAGATATTCAAATTATATCAAGAATCTGTTGTTGAAAATTAGCTATAAAGTAAAGAGTTACTTTTTGTTATATTGTTGATGTTGTTGTTCTTGTTGTTGTTGTTCCTGCTTTGGGGGCAGGAAAGCCCCATGGAAAAGCCTAAAAATGTCTGAAAAGTGTTTTGCGTGTAGTTAAAAGATACAGGAATTTTAGGACGGGATATTTATGACTTATTCCTTAGAATGAAAATGTAAAAATCAAATAATGTGCCGGATAAACAGTACAGAAAATAAAATTTATGCTAAAATAAAGCATATTTATTTAAATTTTCGTCGGTGAAACAACGCGCTATCTGACCGTAGATTTTAGCACGTGCCCCGAGTAAGCTGGAGGTCGGTGGACCACACCTCTTTCCTTCAACTAAAACTTAGTATTTCCCCCAAATCAAAATATAGTTAATAAGAGTATCAGTGCACTTCTTTATAACCAAAATAGGCTTGTATTTTTAAAGGTATTTTCATTCCAAATTTCATTTTAACGCAAGATGCACACTGCCACGCTATACTATATACCGCCGCAACGCGACGATTTCATGAATTGGGGCGGGGAAGTAAAATAAGGATTTTTGGGTTTTTTTTGGGGCAACAGATGTCCATCTCTGGAGTTGAATAATCGGCTACCGGCATCTATTAAGAGTGTTTTTCCGACCAGTTCTATTTGTAAATAAGGAAAGAGACAGATTCCAAAGCAGGCGGGCGAGATCTGAAGATTAAAAGCATAACGGAGGGTGGCCAGGAATGGCCAGCGAATGAAGAATACTACAAACTCCTTTCGAGAGAATTCCATGAATTTCACTCAGGAGCTTTTGAAGGGAAAATATGAATGGGGTTAGAATCAGGAATATGTTGATCAAAATTATGATGAAAAATATCGATTATATAAATAAGAGTTGAATTAAGAGAGAAAATGGAGGCAAGGAATGACACTGTGATTGTTATACTAGGTCTAAAATGGGATAAGTCCTACGCATTATACTAACTGAAGATAGACAAACAGTTGACCTCCTCACACAAACGCGCACACACGCACACACGCATATATATTATATATATATATATATATCTATATATTAACATATATATATATATATATAATATATATATATATATATATATATATATATATATATATATATATATAATACGAATAAGTAATACTGCTGTCTTAACAGAGGCATTAAAAAAATAAAAGCTTTGACTGCCAAACATGATTGGATATGTATTATTTATAGAACATAAGGCTACAAATGTCTTTCAACATCCCATTCGCTCTACCTCGGAAATAATGGGCGAGGGTTAATTATAATTAGATTATCCATATATATACCCTACATACATTACATACATATATATATATATATATATATATATATATATATATATATAATATATATATATATATATTTATGTGTGTGTGTATATATATACGAATGCAGAGAGAGAGAGAGAGAGAGAGAGAGAGAGAGAGAGAGAGAGATCCTTCAAATAGGTCCTCACACCTATTAAGGGCTCTTGAAGTTATAGGGGTTAATCTACCGGCCGTACTCGAGCCCACGTCTGAGGAGTATGGATATAACCCGAGTCCGCATATGATAGAGGTTTCTGTTATGAATGGAAGGGAAGAGAGAGAGAGAGAGAGAGAGAGAGAGAGAGAGAGAGAGAGAGAGAGAGAGAGTGGTAGTACAATTCTCAATACTGCCATGAACCGTGTACCCCTGAGAGAAAGACTAGGGATTATTTATTTATTTCCTAATTATTTGCATAATGGTATAGAGCAAACACAAACATCACACACACACACACTGAGAGAGAGAGAGAGAGAGAGAGAGAGGTTAGTACAAATTCTCAATACTGCTATGAACCGTGTATCCCTGAGAGAAAGACTAGGGATTATTTATTTCCTAATTATTTGCATAATGGTATAGAGCACACACATACGCACACACACAAATACACACATACACACACACACTGAGGAGAGAGAGAAAAGAGAGAGAGAGTACAATTCTCAGTACTGCTATGAATCGTGTATCCCTGAGAGAGAAGACTAGGCTTTATTTATTTTTTTACTAATTATTTACATAATGGTATAGAGCACACACACACACACACACACACACACAGAGAGAGAGAGAGAGAGAGAGAGAGAGAGAGAGAGAGAGAGAGAGAGAGTCAGTATTCCTAATGGGTCGTTCGCTTATTTCAGGATTTCAAGTGATTGTTCTTGCAGTTTATTACATTTTTTTTTTTTTGAAATCTCGAATGTTTACCAAGATCTTCGTATAACTTGTGAATATATAATCCATGGAGTTTATGTTGCGTTGACACTGTCTTAACAATAATCCAGATAGCTTATTAAAATGTTTATTTCAAAGTGATACGGGAACAATATTACTTTCAGAACGTCAGGAAATAGTTGTTTATAAACTATACATTACTTTTAGGCCCTTTTGTTGTCAGTTTTGTCACATATTAAGATGCAACGCTTCTATGGTGTGAATGTTAGTTCTTGATATGATGTTATATTTTCTTCACAAAACACAATACGAATTAATGGTTATTCCTGTTTTTTTTTTTTTTTTTTTTTTTTTTGTCACAAGATTACGATTATAATGATTGAAGTATTGTGAGTCCAAAACCGCCAGATTTGATCACACCTAATCATTGATTTAAGAGTCATTGTCTTTATAGAAAGACGCACCTATATGGCAATATCAAGTCACTTTAATCCTGTGGCATATTATAATAAATCAATGATCATACACGTGTGTGCACAATCCTGCATGCATCGCCGCTCAAGAAAAGCAAGCAGAAGGCCGATTCGAATTGTTTGGGTGAGGCTGTGCCGCTGCAAAGAGAAATATTAGAGATAACGTCCATAACAGCATTGCACACAACATTTAAGGGCAGACAACAGCGGCCGTAGTTCTGATCAACAGAATCGTAAACGGAATAGAATTTAACCGCAGCGAGAAATTTGCGGAAAAGAGAGAGAGAGAGAGAGAGAGAGAGAGAGAGAGAGAGAGAGAGAGAGAGAGGCTGTAGGCGAAATGTGACCAACACAGCTTTGCAATTTAACTAAGGACACTGCAAACGCAACAAACAGAGCCATTCCAAGAAGTTGGGAGACCGCAATTTAGGCGAGCAATCCGCTCTTTTCATAACCGAAGATTCCTGGAGAAATATGGGTTTTCATTTCTGCTCTGTTAGAATAGAACAGAAACAGTTTCCGTGCTGAGTTAGTGTATAGCAGAGGCCCAGGCCTTTAGAAGGGAGGTAGTGTGGAATGAGAGAAAAATGGAATATAACAAAGAGAAATTGTGCGTAGATCCATCGATCTTAAAGTATTTTAGTCGTCAATAATTTAGGATCTTTAAAAACTATATAGCACTATCATCATACAGATTATCCTCTGATGTCGTAGACTTAGTTGTCTCTGGCTAAATAAATTGGTGGATAGATGATCGTAACTCTGATTATGCAGTAAAAAGTGAAAAAAAAAAAAAA